>NW_027280222.1:0-194982 GCF_046629955.1 Centroberyx affinis | reverse complement strand
TCCATTCATCACCCAGTGACAGAGCCAAATCTGACCCCTTTCCTGTCTTTCCAGAGATGACCCTCCTGTCGTCCCAACCCAAACCCTTGGAGTCTACCCCAGACTCGACCCCCATCACCACCGGCGGCACCGAGGATCCCGAGCTGAGGATGCTGGAGAAGAGGGAGAAGGTCATCGAGGAGCTGCTGCAGACTGAGAAGGACTACATCAAAGACCTGCAGATGTGCGTCAAGGAGATCATCCAGCCGCTGCAACGCAAACAGGTGAAGAGATGTCATGATCGCCCTACAAGTACAGCAGATAGTAGCTGAGTCAGACCATTTAGATGAGAATAGGACCTCAAGATGTGTTGGAAGAGATTGTTGAGCAGTTCCAAGGAAAAATGGACGTTTTTACGTTTTTATTAAGAACTAACAATTTCAGAGGATTTTATTCCTTGTGCTACAAAAGAGAACGCAGTGTTTGTGCTATTTGTATCTTTTAGGACTTATAAGGTAGAGTAGATCTCAGATGCTTTTGAAGGAGATCACCCAGTAGCTCCAACAGAAACAGCTACTTCAGAGAGACAGACAGAGAGAGTAACCAATACACTTTTATTTTATTGTATGTATTTAGTCATTTATTTATTTCATTTTTCTTTTTTTATTAATATAATCTTAATCTCTCAATATCTTGAAACCCCACATATTTGATATTTTTCTCTTTGAATGTTACTGTATACTGCATATAAAATGTGTGTAACCCTTGTTACCAACAAACATTAATTCCTTCACATAGTTTACTGATCCTCACTCTGCGATGGAGGCTCTGAGTATGGGAGCTGAACACGCAGCAGCCCAGTTCCTCTGTCCAGGCACTGACTCTCTCACACACATGCACACACCTAGACTGATATTCATCTTGATGCTTTGGCAATATTGTCTGTGAACTTTCATGCCAATAAAGCACATTGAATTGAAAATTGAATTGAATTGAGTAGAGGCAGGGAGAAGATAGAGGAAAGGCTGAGTACCACTGAAGTAGGAATAGAAGAATGAAGTGGTTTTGGTTTTGTGTTGTGCGTATCTCAGTAAACAGAACAGAGGAACTTTGTCCGATGCCTTAACACTTTCCATCGACCTGCCTTAAAGGTGCAGAATGTGGACTTTGACGGCCTCTTCGGCAACATCAGCTCTGTGATTGACCTGTCACAGCGCCTGTTTAAGACACTGCAGGACACAGACTCTACTGGTAAGGAAGCAGTTCTTAACAGACTCATATATACAGTAGATGTCCTGTGAAATAATGGTTTTACCTACCACCCACTTACACACAGCATTGCACCCTACACCTTGCACTGTACATTCAAGCAGGGGAATTTCAACTCAAACAGCCAGCCAATAACATTTTATTGGGTGAGACTTTGAACATGTTTTGAAAAGCATCAGCACTACAGGGTGTAGGCTGAAGGATATGAAGTTATGCCAAAGTTAAGCTTTATTAAGCTTGATTTATTGTTTTCTGGTCTTAACAGTAACTTGAATGTCACCACAGAGGCAGATACTTTCCACAAAGTCTTGATGTTCTTTTGAAAACGGATTCCCAAATATCGATCTAGATATGGTGCATGTTGAGAATGTGATATGAGAATGTGATAGCTTGCCTTCTTCAAATTTATTTCAGCCATCAGTTGGCGGCACCCAAGTTAAAAACCATTGGTCAGTTGAAAAATATTGCCCCCGATATTGTGTTTATAGTGGATCTGACACTGTTTTAGGGCTGCAACTAACGATTATTTTCATTGTCGATTAATCTGTCGATTATTTTCTCGATTAATCGATTAGTTGTTTGGTCTATAAAATGTCAGAAAATAGTGAAAAATGTCGATCAGTGTTTCCCAAAGTCCAAGATGACGTCCTCAAATGTCTTTTTTTTCCACAACCCAAAGATATTCAGTTTACTGTCATAGAGGAGTAAAGAAACCAGAAAATATTCACATTTAAGAAGCTGGAATCAGAGAATTTTGACTTATTTTTCTTAAAAAATTACTCAAACTGATTAATCGATTATCAAAATAGTTGGCGATTAATTTAATAGTTGACAACTAATCGATTAATCGATTAATCGTTGCAGCTCTACACTGTTTCTGATGGATTTTTTGTGATTTTTGTAAGAGTTAGAACCTATCCCTTTTTCTTTCCTGTTCCCCATTTTGAGTACCATTTCTTTGCTCTGTCCTCTCAGGAAAGGTATTTCTGGACTTCAAGTCAGAGCTGGAGGAGGTCTACAAGATCTACTGCCAGAACCACGATGATGCCATCTCTCTCCTGGAGAGCTATGAGAAGGATGAAAACATCCAGCGGCATGTGCTGGAGTGTCTGGAGAAACTGAGGTGAGTAGCTGTGGAACCACGCAGACCTGGAGAAAGAACACGTCTGGAAAATGGGTTCCTACGTTTTATGATCCCATCGTTGACTTGTGTGTGTGACTTAAAAACATATTATTCACCCCTGTGCATGTGAGTGGCTAGAAATATGCTCTGTGAGTGTGTATGTGTGTGTGTAAAAGCATGAAAACAAACGAGCGAGTAGCTTCTAATACAAATATACAGTTTGCTAAGTTAAACATTAACTGTAAAAACCTGTTGATCATTTATTGTTTGTAGAGTTCATTAAGTGGAAAGGTAATGGAAACTTTATTGTTACTGTATCTCTGGATCAGACCCTTTTCAAAAAAGTAACTGGGTGGCAGTGGCACACTTGGTTTAAATGGGTTGTCGGCTTTTGGAGTTGTGTAATTATTTTCTATTGGATAGAAACTTCTGTGGACATTTAGGACGTTCTGATTTTCTGTCTTCGCAGTAAAAATGAAGAAAACAGACATGATACTGTGGAGTTTCGGGCTAGGCTTTCCTGTTGGCTCATATTCACATGGTGTTAATTTATGATAGGTTTGGTAGCAGACTTTGAACTTGGACGCGTGGGCAAGTTATGGGAGAGAAGTACAGTCACATCACATGTATACACGCAAACGATACTTTGTCTGAAATAAGACGTTTTATTCAACATTTTTGTGCTTAAAATGTCTCATTTCCCTTGAAGGACAAAGAGACCTTACTATTTCGTACCCCTGCTGTGTGTGGGCCGCTTCTCGTTGTATCTCAGTACATCTCAGTAATGTGGAGCGGCCGAAGAATGTGCCCTACCTGGTTTCACCTGTCTGGTTTCACCGTCTCTCACCAGTGACTCAGGCACTTGAGCTAACACTGCTGTGTTTAGACACTTGTTCTGGAAAATATAGTCGTCCGTCTTTGTTTGAAGGTAAACACAAGGCTTTGATAATCCGGAAGCCTTGGAAACAAGAAGGGCTCTGGTTCCAAGAACAAATCTCCTTTACAGCGAAAGGACAATATACAGCTTGAAGTATAGAATAATGCCTACATTGTCTGTCCCTTGTTGACATGAAGTTGTTTTTAGTCAGGTTCATTTTTTTTCTTTTGAAGTGCTGTTTTTTTAGTCACTTTGTGTACCAGCTAAGTGTTGCCAACCTTAACAGGACAATATAATAGTCTATTCTAAAGGGTGTGTATGTGTCTGTTGTAATATATACACCTACTAAGCTTACCACAGGTCATGTGTGTGCAGTCGCTATCAGCCTCAGCACAGGGACATGTGACTGCCCTTCTCGAGACTGCAAGTGCCAGCCGATCTCCTTGACAGAACTTTTACCTCTGCGTTCGGCCCCTGGCCAGGTTTAAGAGAGCGCTCACTAAATGAAACCATAACAACCCCAGCTGCTGTGGGCTCGAGTCTTTTATTAACTCTGCAGGGTTCTGGTCAGATTCTTTGGATTTAGTTGAAATACAACCTGAAGTTTTCTGCCATTTGGCAACATACTGAACCTGTATAGGCACATAAGTAACGTTATGTTCATTTAATAGTGGTGGTGTAACGCTGTCAAAGGTGTAAAGGCCTCCTTGACACCTTGTAGGCAAACAAACAAACTTTATTTATGAAAGATGTCATCAGGTCATAGGCTCATAAATCCTGTTTCTGTCATCTTTTCTCCTTCTTTCCCTCCTTCCCCACAACAGGGCCGTGTATCGAGAGTGGTAAGTCTCCTTAACGAGTGTTGTTATGTTTTCCAGCATGAGAATCATCTGACCGCATGCCTATGGCTCACTAACCCCGCTGGAAACAACCTGTGTGCATGTGTGTTCACTTTTTTAGAGCTAAAAAACCAAAGTGTTTTGCTGAGTGTGACGGTGAAAGAAAGCTGTGCCGCTACGCAAGGCCATTTCAATTTCCTTCCCTGGATTGAGATAGACTCCAGCCTCTGTCATAATCTGTTGTTGCTTGTGTTTGCATGTGCATGTGTGTATACTATTTTTGTGATGAGAAATAATACTATGTAATACATTATATTATTACATTATTGACCTTCCCTTCCCCAGCTCCCCCAGGATCAACAAAGAGATTGTTGTTGGTCCTGGAAAACATTTACTGTATCTAATGCCATCTAATGGAGCAAAGCAGCAATAGCAATATACAGTTAAGGTTATAGTCAATATTATTTGAAAAGCCATCATTTAGAAGCAGATACAGAAGCATATTGCATTCATCTTGGAAACAAAATGATTTCAACAGGTTTTCTTGTAAGAATGAGATCTATTCTCATAACTACTAAATTTTTCTTGTTATCAGATCTTTTCTCGCTCGCTTTAATCCTGTAAAACATGTCAACACACTCAGGATGTTCTGCATAGCTGAAGTGAAAAATGTGTGTATTGACATGTTTTACAGGGTTAGAAGCGGATTAAGTTTCCGCTTAAATTTTCCTAACAAATAAGAAGTTGCGAATCAGAAACTGACTTGAGCCTTGTGATTCTTTGTTCATAATAATGCAAAATTATCTCATAATTACAATTACAATTTCCCATTTGGCAGACGCTTTTATCCAAAGCAACGTACATATGAGATTTTAATACAACACAAGCAAAGATCTAGTCAGGAGAGAACAACGAGAGTAAGTGCCATAAAGCTAAGCTCTGGTCCAACAGGACATAGGTGCTACGAGGCAGTGCTGTGAGGCAGTGCATAGACAGGATAGAGTGCAAAGAGGCAGATAAAGATTTTATTTATTTATTTATAGATTACACAGTCCATCAGGTGAGAAGGTGTTCGCTAAAGAGCTGGGTCTTTAGCCTTTTCTTAAAGATTAATTATGAGAAAACATATCATTATTACGAGAAAATCTGGTAATTGTTTTTTTTTTCAAGATGAATGCAGTTAGCTTCTATAGAACATTAATCAAATCAAATAATTTGGGTAATTTATGAAAACAATCATAAATTACCCAATTTGATTTGTTTTAGATTCCAAATGAACTCACTCAGTTTGGAGTTGAGCTATTTGAGCTGTTGTGTGCTCTAGATTGCATTAAAACTAAGCAAATCAATGCATTTTTTTTTTTCATATTGTGCCATCCCTGTTCTCATGCTGTCTCCCAAAAACTATATGTGTCATCATCAGAGTGTGTGTGTGTGCTTTCTTGGGCTGATGGCTACATATCATGGGGTCATACAGTCATGGAGCTGGCAGCACATGAGGGAGAGGCATGTGTGGAGTGAACTTGGGATGAGGGTGTCATTGTCAAAAGCAGTGGATGCCTGTTGGGTTTGTGTCTGATTCTTGACAGTATATTTTGCTCAAGCTCCTCCTTTTCTCTCTCTCTGTCGCTGCCTTCTCTCCATCCTCCACCCTCTCTCCCTCTCTCTCTCTTTCAGGGGGAAGACGAATTACATCAACCTCGGCTCCTTCCTGATCAAGCCGGTGCAGCGGGTGATGCGCTACCCGCTGCTGCTGATGGAGCTGCTGGGAGCGACGCCCGAGAGCCACCATGACCGGGCACAGCTGACCCAGGCCGTGCAGGCCGTCAAGGAGATCAACGTGAACATCAACGAGTACAAGCGCAGGAAGGATCTGGGTAAAGCCCCTCACTCACTGGCCGATTTTATACTGTCCTAGACAAAAGTTTCATGCCGTGTTGAATCATTGTTGTTGAGTGTGACAAGGTCAGAGAGGGGCGATGAAGTTCCCGTGTTGAATTTTAGCCTCCGAAAAAGTTCTGTCAGTTTCATAAGTTTTGCTTTTCAAGTTTTTTAGCCTGGCTGGTGTTCAAGTTTTGGTTTTAACTCTATTACACTGAGACATGGCCAGCAATGATGGCTTACAGGTACAGATGTGATTAATAAACATGTCAAGAAAGGCATCGGACGACATACAGTACACACAGTATGATGATAGAATCGGCTGCATCTTGCACAGTCTGACAAGGCTGATATCAAGATTTGTACTTGGGTCCCGTTGCACAAGCTGACATGCAATAAACACAAAAGACGATCAGAGTTGCACAGTCTGCAGTGGGTTTAAGTGAGTTGGGATTGGTGGGGATTTCTTAATGGGTTGGGTGGCGGGGTGGGTAGTTGATCCATAGATGACTAGATTTGTGAATGGATCAATAGTAAGGAGGGAGGAAAGGAGAAAGAGGATTGACGTGATGTTGTGTGTGTGTATATGTGTTAAAGTTGTCCGCTAGATTTGTCTCTGGAAATAAGTGTGTTGACTGGGTTCCCTGCCTCAAGTTTTCCCTCTGCTGTCCACAGTGGTGAAGTACAGGAAGGGGGACGAGGATACGTTGATTGACAAGATCTCCAAGCTGAGCATGCACTCCATCATCAAAAAGTCCAACCGAGTCAGCAGCCACCTCAAGCACCTCACGGGAATATCACCCCAGGTAGCTAATTTTATAACCTAAGTGGGAGTTTACATGAAGGCTACAGGAAGAGGCATTAAACTCCTCCTGATTGTTGTGAATGAAAATGTGTTGGTACTTATCTCTGTCTTTGTCTTCCGTCTTTTTCTCAGATCAAAGATGAAGCGTTTGACGAGTCTGAAAAGAAGTTCAGGCTGCAAGAGAGACTCATTAAGTCTTTTATCAGGGACATTTCCTTGTACCTGCAGCATATACGGGTAGGAGCACCTGAATCATCTGTGATATATTACCATTATCATTCTCTTTGCTTTGCACAGATATTACACACATCTGATAATCCAATAATCCTCATCTGTAAACAGAAACAATAACTTTTACTATCAAATGAAAACTTCAAAAGTCAGTTCAGTATAAAACCTAACTATCGATCATTGTGAAGAAATTAGAATTATCACACACTGGTTTATCCTAAATTACCCTACACACTACTATCCTAACATTAATATATTTAATACTCATATATTCCAGTAAATGTATTTGATGCATATATTTTGTAATGTATTTTTGTAGTGTTTTAATTTGTGCTAATGGGGAAAAAAATACATCTCTGCTCTATAGGAATCGGCATCTGTGAAGGTCCTGGCAGCCATCAGTTTCTGTGACATCTACACAGAGCGCAGTGTGCTGGACCCCGAGCGCTTCCAGAGAGCCCACCGCAGCATCAGCGACAAGCAGTTCACACAGTTTGTAAGTCCTCTTCCTCTGCTTAGCTTCAGTTTGATGATGTAATAGTTGTGCAAAATTATCCTTTTTTAGATATTATATATAAAATATTACTTCAGTGCATGCACATAGTGTTCTATATCTCTAAGTTTTTGTACAACATTCTGACAACATTCTTACCACCAAACACCCCCCCTCTGTTTCCCTGAGCAGAAGGAGCGCACAGAGGCCTTAGTCATCAACCCGCTCACTCAGCTCCTCCTCATGTTCGCCGGGCCCCACAAACTCATCCAAAAGCGCTTCGACAAGCTGCTGGACTACGACAACTGCAAGGAGCGCGCCGAGCGGCTTAAGGACCGCCGCGTCCAAGACGAGCTGCAGGCGGCGCGCAACAACTACGAGGCGCTCAACGCCCAGCTCCTGGACGAGCTTCCCAAGTTCCACTGCGCGGCCGAGGAGCTGTTCACCGGCTGTGTGAGGGCCTTCGCTCAAGCCCAGAAGGACTTCATGAAGATGACACTGGGAGAGCTGCAGCCCCTCCTGCAGGTTGTGAGTGTGTGTTTTGTTTATGGGGGTGTTGTAGGCTGTGAGTGGGTGAAACTGGACATTGGGTCACATGTGCATGTATGAATGAAATCCTTCATGTGTGTGCTGTGTACTACACTGTCAAAAGTTTGGACACACCACATTTTTATTTATTTTACTATTTTCCACATTTTAGAATAGTAGTAAAGACATCAAAACTATGAAATGACACAAATGGAATTATGCAGCGACCAAAAAAGTGTTAAACAAATCAAAACTATCTTAGATTCTTTAATGTAGCCACCCTTCAGCCTTGATGGAAAGGCAAAGGCTTTGGAAAGAAATTCATACATAGGCATCAACTTCACTATTTATATTTGTCTAAGACATTTAGAGCATTTAAGCTTGAAAAACATTACATTCGATCAGGTGTGTCCAAATTTTTGACTGACAGTGTATATGCCGGTTAAAACAATTCACTTTTCTATTCCTAATCTAGATGCTCGCTTCTGAAACTGCCGCATTCCATTATTAACGCAGACACTTTTCTCTCCCTCTGTCTCCAGTTTTCTGGCATCGGTGGCACAGAGGGCAACCTGGTGGCTCTGTTCCAAGAGGAGTATGGTCGGGTTCTCCAGCTTCTGCAGAGCTTCAGCTTCTGTCCGGAGAACCTGCCTCCTGCCACCTCCACACGCAAGCCCTTCGAGAAGAAGACTCTCGAGAAGCAGACCTCCAAGAAGCAACTGCAAGGACCTGTGAGTTGAATTCTCATTCCACATCTACCTCAACTTTGATTCTCATATTTTGATAATTATGAAGATTTTCAGCACTGTACACCCAGTTATGAACGTGATCTAACCATGAGCCACGTCCTTATGCCTCTTTCAGCCCAATAGCACCTTGCAGACAGATGAGCAGCGTGCGGGGCTTCTGGCTCGCTACGGCCCTGAGAAACTCTTCCAGGCCGAGAGGAACTTCAATGCAGCTCAGGATCTGGACGTGTCTGTGCTGGAGGGAGATATCATAGGCGTTATCAAGCAGCAGGATCCCATGGGTAGCCACAATCGCTGGTTAATTGATAACGGAGGTGGGTAATCTGGACTCCTAGACCTGATAGATAAACTGGGTTTGCGTGGGAAGTAGTGATATGGTGCCAAAGCATAATAAATATTGACCAATGATGATCACACAAAAACTGAATCCACTGCTTGATCGGTCAACCAAATAACCAGGCAAGCAAGTCGTCGAGTAAGTTGTGTTAACTTCTGGATCAGTGAAGTTCAGTCCATTGATATCTGAACCTGGAAAGAGGTTGGTAAAAATGTCTGATGCAGCGATGTGATCTATTTCCATTTCTTCTTTTTGCAGTCACCAAGGGCTTTGTGTACAGCTCCTTTCTCAAACCCTACAACCCACGCAGGAGCCAATCGGACGTGTCCATTGAGAGCCAGTCGTCCAATGAGTCAGGCTACGGTGGCTCCTCCCCTGTTTTCTCCCGCCAGAACAGCAACAGCACGCTGACCTTTAACCAGGAAACGGCCACCGTCAGCTTTTCCGCGACGCAGCCCCAAAGCCATTCCTCGCCACACCCCTCGCTGGACTCTGCCTCCTCCCGCAGGAGCCATCACAGAGATGCGCCTAATCCTAACTCCGCCAGCCAGAGCAACTCCATAAACTCCTCACCCAGAAATCCCTCAAATCATAGGGAATTGTCAGACCAAACGTACCAGAGACACAAAGACACGGACCCCTCCTACCGGCATTCAGGCAATCACAGAGACTCGTTTGACGTGAGCCAAGCAAACCCGACCGGCCACAAGGACCTATCGGACCTGTCGGAGACGGACTCTTGTTCTTCACACAGAAACAATGGCTCTCAAAGGTATGGCCAAGCAGACACAGGCAGCGGTTCATACCAGTGGAGAAATGGAGATAGTAGCAGCCAGAGGAAGTCTGCTTACGGCCGAGATGAATACATTGAACCGGAACCGGAGCCAGAACCAGAACCTGAGAGTGAACTCGATGGTCATCAGGTGAGATTGTTTGACCACTGTGATGTATTTTGTGTTTATCATCTGAAATGCACCAGCTCATTTCCAGTATCAAAACGAGGATAGACAAGTATTTTTTTTTTTCATATTGACAGAAAAGTGTATAAAAACTGAAAGCAAACCATAAACTAACAGAGATTTTTGTTTATTTTAATTTTTTTCAGATTTACTACGCTCTCTACTCCTTCAGTGCCCGTTGCGCAAATGAACTGAGCATCTCGGCCAATCAGCGCGTCCGTATACTGGAGTTCCAGGACATGAACGGCAACAATGAGTGGTGGCTGGGGGAGGCGGGGGGCCGGCAGGGCTACGTGCCTTCCAACTACATCCGCAAATCCGAATATACATGAACAATTTCTTATCAGGGGGATGATGCATGACAAAAAACCTTCTTCTCCCTTGAGAGGGCCAACACTGTGAGAACAGACAGAACAAAAAAACAAGCAAGCAGCTAGACACCTGGTGACTTATTTTTGATCTGTTGTCATGGAGTTTGATAGTGAGAAGAACTTCCTTTTTTGGGACTTACTAGTGCTGCTGACACTACTCTGAAAGTTAGCATTATATGCCTATATTTATAGACTTTTTTATTATTTTTACTTGCTGGTAACTTCTTTACCATACTCCCTTTTGTATCCAGTGAAACACCTGTGAATTGCGGCAGGATTTCTCCATATCCTCTGGGTCTGAAGAGAGTGAATTGTATGTTGAAGAGAACAGCTTAAAGGATAGCACATTGGGATTTGCAATGGAAATGTGAATGCTTTTGGCTCAGACATGTAAAAACTACATCAGGTGGCATGCAGACAGGCTGATTTAAACACTGTGTTAATGACATTTTGTGCATGTGTTTTATTACACCACAAGAAGAATGAACGGCATGAAGATTAGATGCGTTTACAGTGTACAGCAATCGAAGTGTGAGGCACTTAGGTTATCCACTGGTTGCAGGTTTGAAGTGACTGTGGGGCCAACAAAAGGTTTTAAGTTTGGAGTGTTGTATGAAATTAATATGGACTATATGATTTTGTCTTTTCATCAGAAATGTGTTTGTCCACAGTATAAAACTAAGGACAAATTTGAATGGCATATGACTACATAGGTATGGTTACAAGCACTCCCCTTGAACTTTTTGTCAGTAACCTGAATGCAGTGTTTTTTTCAACTGGGTTGACATTATGTAAGCAGGTGATGACCAGTTTGACCTGTAAGAGGTCGACCAGTAGGGACAGAGAGATTGTGAGCATGTGGTCAGATCTTAACCCCGATTGATTTCTCCTTTCTCTCCCCATGTACATTATATATATATATATATAATGCTGTATATTGAGAATGTATTACTGCACCCAGTGTAACGTGATCACTGTTTGAATAAAAAAACAGCTCAGCTGACAAATCATGACTATCCATGTCTGAAAGATCTCTTTTTATATTATTTTAAATGATGAATGAATTATTCCTTTGTCATGTATTGTGGAAAGGTTGACACAATGTTATTGCCGTATTACATAGTTTTGTATTTTAAGGCTATTCATCACTTAATGAAATTAATTCCAAATGATTATGACATTGAAGGGATATTATTTCAATGTTTTACTGCGGTCACACTAATGAGAACAGTACAGTAAATCGCAAGAATAGCTGGATTGCAATACTGAGTCACAGTATTTAGTATTTTTCAAAACATTAAGAATTGCAGAAGTATATTGTCACCCAAGTTTTGTGATAATGAATCAGCTGCTCTCTTTTGCCAAGCAAAACTCCTGTGTATTGAGAAACCTCAGTTCACTCAGTAAAAAACAATCTTGTATACTGAACCGATGACCACAACCAATTTTAATGATTTTAGGGACGTCTTTTGTTTTAGATAGTCCATACTTTAACTACATACACATACATAAACTGAGTCATTAAATGGGACAACAGCACAGTTTGGCATGCCTCTGTTTCTTCAAATGTATTTGTATTATTATTTTTTCTGTTTTAATGCTAATTCACTCATTTTGATGACCTCTTCAGAAATAAAGGTCGTAGACCAAAAAGGAAGAAGAATTCAATTAAGTAACTCAATGCAAGGCACTAATGATTAACAGGTAGGTGGAGTGTCGGGGGTCTTTATGCTCCAGAGGGTTTATTTAGGAGGACTCACTGAACAAAAACTACAGTATAGACTTCCACTGGTCCGTCATGCAGGCCAGTCTCTACATCACCATGGTCTCCTCAATAGCCATACTCTTAAACTTGTGTGCACTCACTGCGTTTGGACAGGAATTGTATGTAAGTATGTAAAAAGTATAGGCTGAATACCGTCTGTGTGCTGTCAAAACCTCCAAAAAGGCAACTCTTCAGGAATCTATGCAATGTTTAACAATTTGGAAGGGATTCAGAATTGGTTAACTGCTTTGGAGCACTAAAATTTCTGCGAACACCAGAAATGTGTATTAAAGGACAACAATTAGGCAATTTTCTTCAGGACATAGATGATGTTAGGATTATTGGTTAATGGTTGGAACATCCACAGCCTCTGTTTGCACTCCAATAATTAATTTTATTCAGATATTGGATGATTTAACCATTAGAGGGGATAAAAGTAATTAAATTGTAGCATAAAGGTGCACAATATGATTTTATCAAATGAAGGGTGTGAGCATACATGTTTGTTTTTATCCACTCCATGCTTCACACTACAGTCATGCATAAGACTTCTACTGTTGGCCTTTTTGTCTACCTTCTAGTAATATGTTTTCTCAAATTCAGAAATAATTTATACATTTTATTTTTATTACAGGTAATTACAGAAACAGATGATGCTGACGGTAAAAACACTTTAGATTTGTCTTTCTGTGGTGAAATATAACTTTATTAGTTCCTCAAGACTGGAATGCTCATAAGTTTCTTTTTCCTTCACAGCCTATGATTATGGCTATGATTATGCTACTGAAACACCAGCAGAAAATGTTGATTTTGCTGTAGATGACTGGTTGTATGAGCTGTTGGATCTCACAGGTAAGTGATCTCTGCCTCAGATAGGGGTTAGCAACTCCAAAGGTGAAGGTTTGACTGCCCACATGTGTGCTGTGAAATCAATGCATGCAGCAGTGTGACATCCAAGCCGTAACTTAAACAGATATCTTGTCTGTCTTGAAGTCTACAGATGGAGAAATCAACTGATAAAGATACAATCAATTGCATTCTGTGCCTCCTGACCCCTGTTTTTTTCTTAATTGTTCAATGTTCATGTGTCCTTTACTCTCCTTTATATAAACTCTGTTCAGACTGCACTTAAGGTTTCCATTATCAGTAATCACTTGACATCATTGTGTCTTCATTTAGATGAGTGTGATCCAAACCCGTGTCTCAACGGAGGCGTCTGCGATCATGCTGCTGGCGGCGGCTTCCTGTGTTCATGTCCTGAGCCTTATTCAGGAAAGAAGTGTCAAACCGGTATGGCTGTCTACCAGTACTCATATATGTGGGTCAAAGGAGAAATACCTTTGCATTTAGGCAGTTGAGATAGATATGTATATGAATACCAACACAGAATATGTATTTTGAACTCCTGCTTTTTAACCTTCTTGCCTGATAGAATTAAACGTTCACCAATGTGCCGTAGAAACCTGCTAGTCTGTTGATTGAATGAGAAATCAGTTTTCCAATGTCATTTTCTGCTAAAATATCAGGTGTATCAGAGTTTCCATTAAGACAATAATCTATAAAGTTCTAATGTTTTTTCTCAATGTAGGTCTAACCTAACTGTAGGGCTAAACCTAACCTAAAGCAAAAAAAAATGGAGGAAAATGTGGGCATAATGAATTTGTTGTGAAGAAAATTTGTGTTCCTTAAATTCAAATTATTTCCCTGCATCGTTGTCCAATGCACATTCAATTCTACTTTAATAACCTCAGCTGCAGTTTCCACCAAATATGAAATTCAATTTTGAATTGTGCCTGATCCTGTTTGGGCTAAACTTAAATCTACCTCAAGACGGTTCTTCTCAACTACTCTACCATCTCTTTTTCAGTGAAAGATGTTTGCAAGAATGTGAAATGTGGCCATGGAGTGTGTGTTGTCACATCTACTGCACCGTTCTACCAGTGCAAGTGCAAGGCTCCGTACAAACCACCTAACTGCAGGAAAGGTCTGTTTTCATTACTGCTAGATAATGTAAATGTCTTAATCATGTTATGTTATGTTATCTTCATGTATCTCCTCATTATTTAACAGAATGTGATTTTTGATCCTGTGCTGAATCTAGCGACCAAAAACAATCAACAGCAATACATAACTCTTAATGAGTGATCATTTGCAGCTTGATAATGTAATAATTATTCATGAATGACCATTGAACAATCCATGCACCCATAAGGTTTCTGTTGCAGTGAGTCCTTTGCATTGGAGAGCAGACATTGATATTCCTGTCTGTGTTCATAGCTTCTGCCTGTAGGCCCAGTCCTTGTCAAAATGGAGGATCCTGTATCAAGGGCCACAAAAGCTCCGACTTCCAGTGTGCTTGTCCTGATGGATATAGTGGGAAGTTCTGCGAAGTCGGTAAATGAAATCATCTGCCACTATGTCGCTGTTTAAAATAGAAAAGTTTTAAAAGCACACTAAGCAGCACGTCATCTAAAAACCCAGATCCTAACAGGGAAAGGGGAACTTACTGTAGAAGGCAATTGCTCACTGTGTTGCCTGTGTTTCCAGGCCCAAATGATTGTTACCAGGAAGATGGAGAGTTTTACCGGGGCACGGTGAGTGTGACAGATGACGGGGACGAGTGTCTGGACTGGAATTCCTATTTCATCCTCCAGAAAGGGGGAGATCCCTTCAAAGAATATGCAGGCTTTGATGGAATTGGACCGCACAATTATTGCAGGTGGGAAGATCTAAGTCCTAAGTAAATGTTGCGTATGTTTACTGTTGATACAACCTTTGTGTGTGTGTGTGTGTGTGTGTGTGTGTATTTTCTTGTTTGTAGTAGAGAGTGAGGTATACTCCAAAAAAAGTTTGCGTGTGATCATTTGTTTTTCATAGACCAAGACTGTGTCATCCTGCAACATTTGATTGCACGACATTGCATAAGTGCATTTCCTTCACATTTTGGTGCTTATTGGGTGTGTCGATCTAAATTATTAAGATGCTATTTTCCAAATCCACCCTTGAATCTTTTCAGTAAAAAAAAAAGAAAAGAATTCTTTAATACTAGTTCTGTCTCTCTATTTTCAAGGAACCCTGATGGCGATGCTAGGCCCTGGTGCTTTGTTAATAAAAACGGCAACCTGAAGTGGGAGTATTGTAAAGTCAAGAACTGTTCTCGAGGTGCAACACACACACACACACACACACACACACACACACAGATTCTGCTCTCACCCAGCTCTCATTTGCTAATTTTTCGTTTCCATCTCTCCCAGCTCCAGCCACCCCACCCACCATCTATGAAACGGACGCTCCTCCAGCCAAGCCGGACTTCCTCGCTGCCCAGTTCTCCCAGTGTGGGAGGCCGCAGCCTGGCCGCTCAGCCAGGATCTTTGGGGGGAAGAAGTCTCTCCCTGGGGCCCATCCGTGGCAGGTGTCCTTGCAGACCAGGCCCAAAGGCTCCTCCCAGCCCTTCAGCCACATCTGCGGAGGCATCCTCATCGAGTCCTGCTGGGTGCTCACTGCCGCCCACTGCATGTAAGATCCACTAACAGCTCAGTCTGCTTTGTCAGTGTAGTCCTGTCCTCTTGCAGTGAAAGCAGTGTTTGATGTGGATTTGTATATTGGCACACTCATCTGTCTTGTTTAACTTTCTGTTTGTTGGCACAGTAAAGACGGGAGGGAAATGCAAGTGGTGCTGGGAGGAGTGGACATAGAGAAGGATGAAGAGTTCGATCAGGTCATTCCTGTGCAGAGAGCCATCGTCCATGAGGAGTACAAGGAGAGTCCCTTCGCCCTCTATAATGATGTTGGTGAGGTCCATAGGTTCACATACACAGCTGATGTTGCATGCTTGACTGTGTCTCTCAAGGCAAGGATCTTTTTTTTTGTACAAAATCTTTTATTTCTTACTAAAAGAAAGCATCGTACAACAACTGAAGGCAATGCAGCAAACACAATGAAGAAAACATTCTGCTTTTATTGAGATGTGAGCAATGAATGGTAATATATCAAACTAAACAATATCTATATTATTGTATTTTTAACTTGAGTCTTTTTCTCCCATCATTTGCTATAATAATATTGCTAACACACATTCATTCATTCATTCATTCATTGAATTGTAATTAATTCTGAATATCCACACCATATATGACCTCATTAAACTGACTGAATATTACAATAGGACACAAACAGTACTTTTGTAAATGTTAAAGACAGATGTAGGCTATTGTTAACAATGTTCTTTGCATTGTGCCTCTCCTCTGTAGCCATGCTTCAGCTGAAAGTCATGGACAGACCATACTGTGCCAAAGAAACCCGCTTTGTCAAGACAGCCTGCCTGCCAAATCAGCCTTTCCAAAGTGGGAAGGAGTGTGTGATCTCTGGATGGGGCGTTACTGAAACACGTACAGTATATTATTAATCTATATTGTCCACACAGACTTAATACAGCTGTCATAGCATGATGATCATTCTGAATCAACAGGGCGAGTGGCAGCAAAGTTTGAGTTTATTTACATCAATCTTGAAAAATAAGCTTGTACAGCCACTTTAATTCTTACAAGGGAAATGTTTTGAACTTTGGCAGCTCATGGATATTCATCTAATTCACCTATGCCAATATCACGCATTTACATCGGAAAACAGGAGGGTAATGCATTTCTACTTGTCTATTTCAGAGTATGTCATTTCAAGTACACCCTTTAATTCAGTATTTTAAATGTCTGATAACAAATTTCAGGGAATGATATATTTGCTCATACTTAAAGTATATTGTATACTCATATTTTAAGTGACTAAACTACCTTTTGCATTTAAAGACACAAATGAGTGTAAACGCAAGAAAACAAAGTTATTTTCTAAAGAGATATATAGAAACTTGTTCAATGTGACAAATATCTGGTGCAGAAAAACAATTGAAATTCACAATATCATGTCAATTTATCCCTGCATGTATACACAACATCTCACTGGAAGAAAATATATCGAAAATTTGGAAAAACTCTAAACTGTTTGCACCATTTTTGATGAAACCTTCATAATATTGATGCAAAAGACAAAAAATGAAAAATGTGAAAGTTGGTTCTTTCTATACTTTATTTTATATGTGCCTCAAGTATAGACTAAAAGTAATGCACTTCAACATTACATTTGAATTTAACGCTAACACTACTTTCTCTCTCTCTCTCTCCCTCTCTCTCTCTCTCTCTCTCTCTCTCTCAGAGAAGTACGGTTCCAACCAGCTGTTGGATGCTCGGGTTCTTCTGATCTCCCAGGAGCGATGCAGGGCTGCCAACGTCTACGGAGACTCATTGGATGACAGCATGTTCTGTGCAGGCAACATGAAAGGAGGTGTTGACTCCTGCCAGGTCTGTACGTGTGTGTGTGTGTGTGTGTGTGTGTTTGTGTGCGTGTGTGTGTGTGTGTGAGAGAGAGAGAGAGAGAGAGAGAAAGAGAGAGAGACAGAGAAATGTGACTCTTGCTTTTTTAACAACAGATATGCAGTCATACAGTCATGACAATAAAGCAATTTGAACTTTAGAGAGAGAGAGAATATATAGTCTTATAAAACTGACCTCTCCCTCCCTCCAGGGTGATTCGGGTGGCCCTCTGGTGTGTGAGCAGAACGGCACCCACTATGTTACAGGTGTGGTGAGCTGGGGCGACGGCTGCGGCAAGAAGTACAAGCCTGGAGTCTACACCAACGTCCACAGATTTATCGACTGGATTGCTCACCATATAATCTCATAGAGAATCATTGTGCTATGTGTGTGCATGTGGGCTGTCCAAGACTTGCTGTATTGCCCTGTGGTAAACTCAGATTTACCCTTTTAAAAATGAGTTTAGATCAGAAATCAGTATTCAGTGCTTGTCTAAATGTTTGTCAGACCTCCCACTTCATCCCCAAAATGTCAAAGATTTGTAAACTTCTAACACATTACCTCAATGTTTGTTGATCTTATCGCTCAACTATATCACACTGTTGTGTAGATAAGGATGGACTAACTGTTCCAATGTTTGAATATTTTCCCAACTTTTGTCTTGTTCGCAACACTTGTTAATAAACAAAGATACAAATGAAATGTTAATAAAGATATAAACCAACAAAGAGGTTTCTGAGGCAACTCTTCAACTGGCACTACCTCCGCACTCAAATGATCAGATTAAGCTTCTCCCACTAAACTAGGTTGTCTGTGGCAAGGAAACTTTGGGTGGATGCTTTGGGTGAATCTGTTTTGAATCCAAATGACATTTGATCATACTATTACTATAATTTATCAGTCTCTCATAATCTAGAATTTCTCATAATAGACCCATAGAGCCCATACAACTCTCATAATCAAAAATACTTGCTCTGCATTTTACCTAGAGTCACTGTCTAGGAACATGATGTAAGAGAAAGGGGAGGAATCTCTCTTTCATCCGTCAGGATGTGTCTTCAAGCTTCTCTTTCTATTGAGTTCAGTTAGCAAAGTGGCCTATTTAATTAGTACCAATTAATTATCAATTAAACTATGGTGGAAAGAGGGTAATAGTCTGGGGCTCTTTGCTCGCTCAGTGTGTCAACATGAAATCAGCTATTGAGCCAAAGATGTAGGAGAAACCTTACCAGAGTACCGTGAAACAAAATCAGGCTAAAACCCATGATCCACTGCACAAGCCTGATGTGAGCTGTACAATATACTACTGTTAAGGGAGATATTACATACTGCTCACTTGTCAAGTCAAGTCAAATTTTATTTGTATAGCACATTTCATACAGAAAGCATGTGCTTCACAAGGCCAAAAGCAATACATGAATAATAAAATAAAATACGAACGTATAAAAAAAAATACGCCATCATAAATAAAAACATTCATACATACACATGCACACATGCAGAGGACATAGATAATTTAAAGTGCAGATAATTTTAGGTAAAACAGGAGCAGACATTTGCTCTAAAAACCCAACATTAGTGTGTTAAGTCAAAAGACAGAGTTAAAAACGGCAGTAAAAATAAATTGTTTACTTACATGCAATCATTTTTGCTGAATAGTTAATAAAAATGTATTAAATATTTCATTTTTGTCATATCAAACCATTTTTAACAGCAGATGTTTTGTGGTTTTTGACTATGATTTTCTTCAATAAAAAGAAAAAAAAATATTTGTCAATGGGCTCACATACTGTAGTCTCCCTTATAAATGTATATCTCGGTTCTGACAGGTAATTCTTGACCTCCGCTTTCTGAATAGCCTATGAGCTGGGCACTGTTTTTTTTTTTCATTTTAGTGCAATGTGTTGCATAACAGGCATTTAAGACCATTAGATGCATCAATAAATCAACTTTTAATAACTTTTAATATAATCATCAGACAAATATCATTAGAGAAAACAAACAATTAATGTAATATGTTTAATATCTTGTCATTAATAGAATTGCCCCATAAAATATTCAACCACTCACATTTTTTACACTTTGCTCTCATCCTAAAAATGATCATGCACTCACAATGTGCTTATAATGTGCTTATGATGCATTTTAATGCCTTATGCCTTCAAGTAAAGCGTAACCTGTTTTTCTTTGGTGTGCCATGCATGTGCATACAGGCTTGCACAACTGATCGCCAATAGTTTGCAAAGATTAAGTTCATGTCTGACATGAATGCAAATTGAGATGAACAAAAATGAACAAAAAAACATGCCTAGTCAGCAAACCTTCCTGGATAAATAACAGTATAAAAATGGTATATAGGTTAACAAACCAAGGTTAAATAAATGAAACCATAGGACAGAAGTGCTGGGCCATGGCCTAAAACACACAAGCTCTCAAAGAATCAATGCAGCTGGCTAAAGATTGACAAGTAGGTGGGATATCTGAGTGTGATATCAATGAGGTTTGGGGTATTAAAGTGGAGCACTGACTCAGCGGTCTTGCATGCTGTGCTGAGTCTCTCTCACAGCAGCACCATGCTTTCTGCAGCGGTCCTGCTCATCAGCCTGAGCGTACTCACTGTTCATGGATCTGACCCAGTTGTAAGTTTCAAAATGTCTTTGTCAAATAGCCGGGATGATTCATATGATTCAGGGCCAGACATTCCTCTGGTCAAATGATTTAATGTAATGTATAAGTGAAGGAGAGATGCCTCAGGAAGTACTTCTGGGGTTTTTTTGGGGGTTTTTTTTAAGTTAAAAAGGTGTTTATTCATTATTGCTTGTTGATCTGTTCTCTACTGTGATTTTCTCATTTCAGCTGGACTCAATGTGTAAGAACCTATTCTACAATCTCATCTAGCTCTCTGGATATAACACAATACAGTAATTGGATGTGTACGAAGTTAATGTATACAGCTTTTAGTGTTCCACCCATATGCTTGTATTGCACTTAGAACTAGGCTGTGCCATTTCTTTCTTTCCCTTTTCTATTATTTTCTTTTAGTTTCTTTTATTTCTTACTAATCTCTATTAAGACTGGATATATTAACCATTTTATTGCAAAATCACAATGTTCAAACAGCTCTCTCTTTTTGGCAGACATTGATTATTCATATGACTATACCACTGAAGCCCCTGGTATTTTTATAGACGTAGAGGATTGGCTGTATGACCTTTTGGACGACTCAAGTAAGTGTACCTCTGAAAACCTGAGATTCTGTGTGATTCTGGGTGGTGTTTCTGTGTTATCTCCAGGTTGAGACTCTTATCTCAGCAAAATAAAGCTTCCTTACCATTTCCAGATGCTTGTGATCCAAACCCTTGCCTCAACGGCGGCTCCTGCAACACTGGGCCCAATTCGAACTTCACATGCTTCTGTCCTGAGCCTTACACTGGCAAGAAGTGTCAGAGAGGTAGGAGGTCCCTGTTTGGCTTTTATGATGAGTTCATTCATTTTGCAAAGCAGTCACATTACAAACACAAAGAATATTTAAATTTCTTTTACTTTATTCTATCTATTTCAATTCTCAGTTTCTATTTACTAGTTGGTTGTTTTTGGTTTATCATTCTGTTTTAATAATTGACTGTGATTACTACGGAAATATCTCCCTCTGCCATCATATCTTATTATGATATGGTTTGTGCACAAGAGTATACACAGTGAATTTGAATTAGTTAACTTCCAGTTGGTAACTGTTATGATATGATAATTTGTTTTGGATCCTCAGTGAAAAAAATTTGCCAGAATGTCAAATGTGGTCATGGTGACTGTGTTGTGAACCTAAAGAAAGCACCGTATTACGAGTGCAAGTGCAGAGCTCCCTTCCAAGGCCCTGACTGCAAGACATGTGAGTATGTCCCAGTTTAGCTTTTAGGTCAGTTTTCCAGACTAGAGACTATCTGTACAGTTAAAGAAAAAGTCAGTGACCTCTCACAATAGTAGAGCTTCATTTGACCTGAAAATGTGGCCTTTGCCCAACCCAAACTCAAAACTTTCTGTCCAAATTCAAGCAATTCTCTACAGAAAAAATTCCTATTAACCATATTTTTACTGTGACTGTCTAAATTGTTAGTTCTTTTACCACCAATCCAAATTGTATGGCACTTGATTTTAATTTGTACTTGACATGATATAAGTTTATGTTTTGCTCAAATAAGTTATTTCTATTTTATTATCAACCAAGTTATTTCTTATTTATTATCTTTGTTGTATTTTATGTAACTTTATGTAAGTTTAATTGCTGCGTCTTGGCCTGACCAAGACTTTACCTGGTTAAATAAAGGTTAAAAAAATAAATAAATTTAAAAAATTGGACAACAGTTTTTAACCTGAGCAATTAAATAGGAAATTCTGCATGATGCAACCTGAGCCCATCAGGTCCAGTTGGATCCCATTAGGTTTGGTCAGGAATATCAAGCACTGCTCTATACAGACTGCTGTATGTATGCCATGAACTAATGTATCTGGTCTATCTCTGGTCTATCTCAGTGCCATCGTCTGCATGTGAACCCAATCCTTGCCAAAATGGAGCCTCTTGCATCAAGGGAAACCGTCGCTTCCGCTGTGCCTGTATGGATGGATATACTGGGAGGTTCTGTGGAACTGGTAAATAGACTACAAAGATTACAAAGACACTGCAGAGCGTTGGGGAAGCAAGCCAAAAATATTTGTTTGCCCTCATTAAAGGACAATGCCACCTTTATATCACTCTCACTGACAGAAGTTCATTACAGTGCAAAGCTGGTGTCTGCAATTACCTACTTTAAAGAACATTAAATCATTATTTTTCTGCTGGTCAATCTCTCTGTAGCCCCCAATGACTGTTATGTGGGAAATGGAGAAACATACACTGGAGCTGTGAGTGAGACGGAGGAAGGGGAGGAATGTCTGGACTGGCACTCCTTCTTCATCCTGGCTCACGGGGAAAATCCCCTCACCATGTATCCAGACTTCACTGGACTAGGATTTCACAACCAGTGCAGGTATTGAAGTGTTTACTGTGCATATTTATATATATATATTTTTTATTTTACTTCTCTATTTTTTGTAAAGTTTTTAGTATCTATGCCTCTATATGAGTTCATGAACAGTCAAACTTTCCCCATTTCTCTTTGAAAATCTAACAGAAACAAACAATTGCAGTGTACTGTAGACCCAGACAATTTTTGTTTTATGTGATTTCATTTCATTTCATTTCATTTTTGTGGCTATGATTGCATTTTTCAAGAGATGATTTTGCCTGTTTGCAGTTATTGATAAACAAGAAGACTGAATGTTGGCCAAATGTTGACTGCTCAGGAAGTCATACTGAAAAGTGAAACATCTTCAACCAAAGTGAAATATCACTTTAAATGTTAAAAAAGTTCCAAGATATTAAAGCTACATTTTTTGCACTGATATAAAAACTGCAGGACCTCAGAAACCTGAGGTGGTCTATTTGATATGTCCATGTTACCTCAGGCTCTGAGAATGACATGTTGTTTAAGGTAGACTGTGTGCAAATGCAAACAGAAAACTCACCTTTAGTCATTCTTTATTTAGACAAAGAGGGAGGAGGGAGGGAAAAGGGAGACACAGGACAGAAAGCTCTCAAACACTCCACTATCTCTGGCACAGGAACAGATTATTCAGTTATTGCAGAAAACAAACATGCTCACTGGGACAAAGATGAAAGTCTAAACCTGGAGTATGTGTCTCAATGGAATTCACAATCGTTTTTTTTAATTGTTTCTTTAATCTATTTGCAATAATTGTGATATGCTCCTTTATATCAGCAGGCTTCAGTTATTTCCCCTCTCAGCTACTTTTGATTGCCTAATTAGCCTTTCAACTAAAAGAATTAGTCCAATAAACTGAACCTCAGGACTCCCAAATGTCCTAGCTGAACTCTGTTCATTATTCCTAAAAGCCCAAAGGAGATAATTGAGTCTCAGATTTGTTATGGACAGATGGTATTGATAAGAAAATTCTTCATTTAGTAGTAGTATATTTCAAAAGATTAACATACATTTACTGCACCTTTTAGGAACCCAGATGGAGATGACAAACCGTGGTGTTTTGTCAAAAGGAAAGGCAAATTGAATTGGGACTACTGCAAAGTCAAGAAATGCTCTGAAGGTGCTCTTCTTACACACACACACACACACACACACACACGCCCACAGTGTACTCACTCACTCACTCACTCACTCACTCACTCACACTTGTCCTCCCCCCAGCCCCAGCTCCAGCTCCAACCCCCGTCACTCCTCCTGTCAAACCGGACGCAGGTTCTGCCCAGTTCTCCCAGTGTGGGAAGCCCCAGCCTGGCCGCTCAGGCAGGATCTTCGGGGGCAGCAAGTCTTTGCCCGGAGCTCACCCATGGCAGGTGTCCCTGCAGGGCCGACCCCAAGGCGCCACTTTTGACTTTCACCACAAATGTGGCGGCATCCTCATCCAGTCCTGCTGGGTGCTCACTGCTGCCCACTGCATGTAAGTTCTTTATGGAACCAAAACAAATTTAAGATTTTTACATTTTTCTGCTGTAGGCTCATAAAGTTTTTTTCCAGTATGAACAATCATGAATACCAAGTGGTGCTGGGAGGGGTGAACATAGAAAAAGATGAGGTGACTGACCAGACCATCCCAGTAGAAAAAGTTGTTGTCCATGAGAACTACCGGGCGACACCCAGCGCCCTTTACAACGATGTTGGTATGTCAAAGATACTTTCTATTATATATTTTGTAATCCTTAATTATGGAGCCATTTCTGTTTCAAAAATCACAAATATATGTAATAAAATTAATAGAAATATAAATGGAAAAAGATAAATAAATACAATTCACACATATGTATTAAGATTGTTGAATGCAAAAAACAAAAATATAAATATACCTCTCCATCCACAAATAAATGATTCCTTACTTGTGTTCTGTAAACCATCATATACATATGATGATGATTTTATATGATGATAAATATGATTTTGAATAAAAGCGTTTTTCACAAAAGTTACAACACTTACAAACATATATATATATTTTCATATTTTTAAGGCCAATATATTTCCAGAGCCTAAACAGACATTTAAATTGTTGAATCTGCATTTATGAATTGAACTGCGCATTTATATTGTAATGAACCAGCTGTGGCATTCTGTAACAACATGGTTACTTGTGTCGACTGGAGTGTTTTGGTCAGTATTAGAGTGAGACATTTATCAGATTAGAGGAAGTTTCCACTGCATTACGACAGTTAAAAGATCAGGCGGTTGCAGTTGCCATGGAGATATTATGAGTAACACAAGCTGTCATGGGCTATTTTCTTCTACTTTTATTGTGCAATGTTCACAGCTGTAATAGCAGTTAGACTGTGTCATTGGCATGATGTTACAGATGAACAGCATAGTTCCTAGCTGTATTATGCTCTTTTTTATGTTAATGATATAACTGACCTGCCTTTTCCCTTTAATTAACTAATGAATTCATTCATTCATTCATTCATTCAGTCAGTCATTCAGTCAGTCATTCACTCATCCTGTTCTGTCATGTCATGTCTTTCCTTCATTAATGAATTCATTATGGGCACTTTCTGTTTTATTTGTATTCATTTTTTGTCTCTTTCCCCCCAGAATGTCCATATTATTCGATCACTTATTTTTGCAGATAGACAGACAGAAATAATAATGCATTGGGAATATAACATAATCTTTTAGGCCCCTTTATGGAAAAGAAGGGGCTTAATTAGTTTACGAATCAAAGTCTTAACATCATTTATGTCTTGATCCTCTGCATAGCCCTGCTTCAGCTCAAAGTCACGGACAGCCCATACTGTGCCAAGGAGACCCGCTTTGTCAAGACCGCCTGTCTGCCAGACCAGACCTTCCCAGCCGGAAAGGAGTGTGTGATCTCCGGATGGGGAGCCGTCAGTGACACCCGTAAAGAATATTTATCTTTTGTTACCTTGTTGTTTACCTTTCATGCCATATTTACAGATGATTTAGAAAACTAAAGCTTCTTATTTTTAAAACTGGGCTACCTCACTTTCTTGATACATTTCTGGAGCAAAGCCTTGGAGCCTGAGTTTATTCCCATTGTTTTACATTCTCGTTCTCTCCAACTGACAGAACTGATGAAAATTTCTCATTCGACTGAACTCTCGATGTCATTTTTCTTCTCGTTTTCATTCAAAATCCTACTTGGATTCCCCTCCTTCAGTGAGGTACAGCAGCCAGCTGGTGGATGCTCGAGTTCTTCTGATCTCCCAGGAGCGATGCAAAGCTTCTCACGTCTACGGAGACTCACTGGACGGCAGCATGTTCTGCGCAGGCCACATGCAAGGAGGAATCGACTCCTGTCAGGTGTGTATGGTTATGTGAAGCATCCAGCAACTTGCAAAATGCTGTAAATACATGCTGCTGCCTTATAGGAGCCATCCATTTGTACATGAGAGGGAGAGAGAAGAGAGATAAATTGATTAAATGTACTATGTTTTTCATTTTCTTAAAGCTATTTTGATCTAAAGGCTTAAGTTAAATGCTAGAAATATGTTTCTTAGAAAAATATAAATAGTGAAGTCGATATAATATAAATAGTGAAGTGAATTTCTTTCCAAAGCCTTTGCCTTTCCATCAAGGCAAAGGGCGGCTACTTAAAAGAATCTAAAATATAAGATAAGTTTTGATTTCTTGAACACTTTTTTGGTCACTGCATAATTCCATTTGTGTGATTTCATAGTTTTGATGTCTTTGTTATTATTCTAAACTGTAGAAAATAGTAAAAAATAAAGTCATCAGTCCTGTTCTGTATGCGTATGTGGCTGAGACAATACCATTCAAGATGTATTAATCTCCTGTATTAATATGTTAATCCCAACTCTCTCTCCCTCCCTCCCTCCAGGGTGATTCGGGTGGCCCTCTGGTCTGTGAGCATGATGGCACCTACTATGTCACCGGTGTGGTGAGCTGGGGCGACGGCTGCGGCAGGAAGTACAAGCCTGGTGTCTACGCCAACGTCCACGCATTCGCCAGCTGGATCAAGAGCAAGATGAACTGAAAACAGTCCCTATGTGTTTGTGTTTGAGTGAGTGTTTTTATGTGTGTGTGCATCCACAGGCTTGTCCAGTGATTAAAGGTTACATTGTCTGAAAATTGTAGAGTTTGTTTTCTTACTAGGAGACATTGTTTAAGCTCATTTGTAGGTACACTTGTCTGAGAAATCATTCTTATTTTGTGAAGAAGAAAAAAAAAGAAAGAAAGAAAGCAGGTTGGTTTGCCTTGACAAAACTGTTTATTTTTTTCAGCAATAAAACCAAGCATTTACTCCCAGTCCAGCTTTGAGTTAAAAGAGGCACCGTTACAAACTCACAAAGCTGAACCTGCCAGACACGCATCGTAGAGTATATTTCTCCCTGAGTCTAGCTCAAGTACACTATGTCAGCTGACCTCATAACAAAACAGCCGTCTTCAGCAATGCTACATGTTGCATAGTTGCAAATTGTGCTGACAAGGAAGTTTTTGTCCATCCACACCTTGTTCATTTGAACCTGCAGCATCTATTCATTCATAAAGATATAAAACAAATGATTGAATAAGTCCTTTGCTCTTTGCAGTGACGGCCTCAGAGCCATCACCGGTCCAGCTCTCTCCTCTTTCTCGTGAACACACTCAATATATAAAAGCAAAATGCAAACTTTCCATTCGGCCACTACATTACATATCACTTCTGTCATGGAAGAACCTGACTTCAATTTTGGTGATCTGGATGTTTTCACTTGAACTGATGTTGTACATGGTCCTTTAGAGGTAAAGAGTTTCATGACCCTATGGCCCAGGAAACCCACTCAAAAGCCATGATAAAATTAAAAAAAATTATCATAAGGCTATTTTTCCTGAATTCCTGTTGCCTTTTTGTACACCAAATTCACCAATGATCCTTTCTACAAACTTGACGAGTCCTTTCCTGGTTTCACATGCTTAATTCCCTTCATAACTACTTTAGCTTAAACTATATTTTACAGTTCACTGTTGCACCTGGTTTACTTCACAAAAATGACCAACATATATTCATATAACTCATTTAGGCTTCTGTTTGCTACACATGATATCAGGTAACTACGGAGTGACAACGAGGTGTCATTTCATCAAAGTAGATACCGCAACACCACCTGTAAAGTAAACCACTCAGTAAAAATTGACCACACCTTCTAAAAGTGTCTTTCTAACAATTTCTAAACACTAACATCGACCAGACTCTTTCCATCTACGCGTCTTCTAACGCTGCGGCTTTACTAGACGAGGACGTCCTGACTGTGTTCTCGAGGGCAGCAGATGAGGAGGAGGAGGAGGTGATGGACTGCCTGGAGGAGGTGGTCTTCTTCTCCATGGACTTGAAGGAGGTGGTGGTCGATTTCTTCTGGACCGTCTGGATGGTCTTCTTCCTCTTGACGTGGAGGACCTCCATGGCGTCCATGTTGACGCCTTGTTGGATCTCCTCGCTGGTCTCTACCTGCTCTGAGGTCTGCTGCTGCTGCTGCTGCTCCTCCATCTGCTGCTGGTGCTGCAGCTGGTGGATGGAGAAGGAGATTGACTTAATGGAGGTAGTTTTAAAGAAAGCTGCGTTTTTGTTTTTGAGAAATTGGCACATTTGTTAGCAACGCTACCACCAGAGAATGATACCGTCTCTCTCAAAATGCTTATCCGTTCAAACCGTTCTACCACATATTCTCACGACTATAACTTAAAGAAACTGAATGTCTTGCATGCAATTGGCAGAAATGGTTTAATTTCCCACTGCTTTGCACTCACATTGCCAACAAATTCTACCAGAAACCTTTTTAATGTCCTAACAGCTGATCAAAAGCATAGGCTTTGAAAAAAACTTCCCTTTACAGAGATAGTTGAAAGCATTTGGAATATCAGATGATAAATGTCAAACTGAGCTTTAGTTACTCCCTAGAGAAGTTAACATCCTTGCTAAAAGCATTTCATCAGTTTCAGTGGCTTTCACATGTGTTAAATGTTGTGTTAGAGGCCCTCCCACCCCTCCAAGAATGATCTCCAGGGGACCACTGGTGTATATTAGAGAAGCTGATAGATATGTTATGGATCACTATAACCCATATACAGTAAACTGATCTAAATCAATAGAATCTTTCAGCTCCTCCATCCTCCATGTTCTCTCACCATCATCATATGTTGGTACTGAGCGATAGCCTCGTCAGTGCTGACTCCCTCAGCCAGCCCCAGCTCTGCAGCCCGGCGAGCAAGCTCGGCCTTGTGGGAGCCAGGAGGGGTCCAGCCCGCTCCCCTCATCCAGTTCAGGTCTGACTTGTAGTTCACCTGCAATAAAAAGGGAGCAACAATTAAGAGTGGTACTTTGAAGTTCTGGGAATGAAATTTGGAGAAGTTGGTCCACAAGAAACTCAGACGCTGAAATGTTAAAAAGTTTGGAAGAAACTATTTTGATATGGTGGTTCTATCTTCTAAAATCTAAAATCAAAGTGATGTATCCATAATGTTTCTTTTCAAAATTGCATAATTCAACTTTAAGGTATGCTTCAAAGACACAATTCATATTCTTCAGGAACCTCCCTCACCAGTATAACACACTCACAAACACGCACAAACACTACTTACATCACTCTGCAGCTTGTAGGCCTGCTTGGCGTGTTTGACGTTGAGCTGCTCGGGGTCACAGGTGTAGTCGTGGAGCTTCTTGCGGTAGGAGAGGTCACTGGCCTGCGCCTGGCTCTTTTTGGCCTGCAGGAACTCAGGCTGGTCGGCATGGATCTTGTAGTGGGAGCGCTCCTCCTTGGACTGGCGTTTATACTCCAGGTTGCTCTGGAGCTTGCTGGCCGCCAGGGAGTGCACCATCTTGGGGTCGTCCTCCACACACTGCAGCCCCACCTGCTGGCCCTTCTCCTTCAGATGGGACTCCTTGTAGCGGACCTATCAGGAGGAAGAAGATGTAATCATGTTTGAGTCGATGGCCCAGATTTCACTGCTTCATTCCTTTGGTAGTGTAACTGATTTTACTGTTAGGTTTAAAAACAAACTTCATAGATTGAAGGTACCTCCAACTACTTCAGAATGCTGTGCCCTTGATAAGGTGAGTTACAGTAAGCAGTTTAATTACATTACTTTCAATGTTGGAATACCAAAAAAATAAACACTATCTGTATAGTTAATTTTTTTTTTTGATTCTTGAGAATTACTTTTTGTAGATTTTGTGAATTTAGCAGGAGGAGTTCGTTCAGGTTTGAAGCCTGAATCAGTTTTTTCATGACCTGGAAATAATTTAATCACATTCTAACCCATTTCTATTTTTCAAAGAAATGGTTTGCATGAGCATTGCTATCAAGTCCTAATTTGTGCATCTAAAATTGAAAAAAAAAAATGCTTTTTAGTCAGATTGAAGGACTCAAAGCTTCTGACAAATCTGAACTATCCCTCTTAGGATTTAAATTACAGCATTAACTCACATCACTGGCAATTTCTCTGGAGGCTCTGGCAGTTTGGAAGGGAATGGCGTCCAGCCTCAGGTCGTAGCCTGCGGATCTCACCTCGTCCCCGGATGCCTTGTAAACTTTCTTCATGGGGAGACAGAGAATGATGAGGACCAAAGAAGTCACTCAGGGATACTGGCATCTTTTGACATGGATTTTAAATCATTCGCCTCTATTCAGGATTATGAGAAGTATTTGAGGAGTGTCTTACATCGCTAATCTGCTGGGCATTGATCTTGGCTCTGACGAAGTCTGGATCGTCCGCATGTAACGTGTACTTATGCATGTCATCATTCTTTCCAGATTTGTATAGCCTCTGAAGTGTAGAGACATGGACAGCAGTGTTAGCATTTCCATAAGCAGCACACAAGATCCAAGATTTTTAATTAAGATTTTACGACTAAAACAACACATGGTAAAACTCTGTGTATATATCTTAAGATGCCAATTACTTTCATTTGAAATATGCCTTAGAAACTGAATGAGATGTTTGAATGATATCCTGACATCTTCACCCTACCTCACTGCACTGTTGGTAGCTGGTCTTGGCGTGGACAATATCAGGAGAGTCAGCTACAGATGTGAACTTCAGACTGTCAGGCAGCTGACGATACTTCTTCTGCAGTAAGAAAAACCACAAGTCTTAACCACACACACCTTAACAGTAGTAAATACATATGGCAGGGACTTGGGTTATGATAAATCCTCTTAAATGGAAAATGAAACCTTTTGAAATATTTCTGGTCATTTTGATATTTGTTTACTCTATCAGCATCACTGTTGCAGATTTAAGTGAATTATTGCATTTTATTTAAGTCAAAAGTCTCATCTATGATAAAAAAGATTACAAAAATGTCAAAAAGAAAAGCTTTGTACTTTGACCCCACTTAAAGTTTCCATAAGCTCTACATTAATGCTAAAGGGAGGAAGGTACAGAGCAAAGTGAATCTATCTTGGCACCCATAAAACACAACTGTAGAATGTATCAGAGACCAGATAGTTTTCTTTCTGGATTGAAATCAATTGTAACAAGCAAGCACTTGAGCTGCATTTACATAGAAACTGTTCTTGTGTAAGTGCAGCTTTATATGACGTACGTAGAAATACCATCTGCTGCATGTACTCACGTCACTTATAAGTGCTCCAGCCTTCTTGGCCGACTCCAGCTGAGGTGCTCCCACACCGTCCCAGGCCACTCCTTTCATGTAATTCAGGTCTGACTTGTAGAGTTTCTAGACATAAGACAATGTATCCATCAACAGAGTTGCATCATGTTAGTAAGCATTAGTACTGTCCTCTCCTCTTCCCTACCTTCCTCCTTCCCTCTACCCTTTCTCCCTTTTTCCCATCCCCTCCCTTCTCACCTCACTCTGCAGGTCATAGGCCTTCTTGGCCCACTTGACCTTCATGTCATCAGGAAGCACTGTGTACTCATGCAGCCTCTTCTTGTAGTCCTGATCGCTGGCCAGGGCCTGGGCGTTCTTGGCCGACACCAGATGCATCATGTCTGAGGTGAGGTGGTACTGGCCGCTGGCCGTCAGCGCGTCCCTGCGGTACTCCTGGTCGCTGGCCAGCCGGCCGGCCTGCAGGCAGTGCATGAGACGCGGGTCGTCCAAGATGCTCTTGGCACCGATGTGCTTCCCCTTGTCCAGCAGGTGGTTGTGTTTGTACTGGTACTGCAGGGAGGCAGACGTAGGAGCTGTAGTTTATGTCAACGTTAAAACACAGATTCATGTGGCTCCATGGAAGGGCAATCCAAAACACTAGCAAGTAAAACCACAACACTCATTATCAACAGTCAAAGATAAAAACACAGGAGAGTCAATTTATTCTGTCTGTGGTCAGAAGGAAGAGCAAAAGCTTCAAACTGCCACTTTTTGCAATATTTACATATATCTGGAGGCCTGAAAGAAACAGTAATCTGGTGCCATCACTCATATGAAACATAAAATATGTAGGCTAAAAGTCTTGTTGTGTATTACATTAAATGCATTAGGCCTATTGAGAGTAGATTATTTCAGAAAGGATTTTTTCCCCAACATCAATCCATATTCCATATTTTTTTTGTTTTTGATCTACTCTACATTATTTTTTGTGTTTTATCATTTAAGCAATAATTTCCCTTTGCCTCCTTTTTTTTTTAGGACACTTTTTCAGTCTGGTGTGTGCTTAGTGCCTCTCACATCACTGGCGATGCCTGTAGAGCTCTTGGCAGCCTGGAAGGGGATGTCCTGCATGGTGAGCTTGTAGCCCTGCGCCCTCAGCGTGTGCCACGACTCTTTGTACCTGATCTGGAACACAGGAAATCAGAATAAGTAGACAGACACGACCCAAATTATTATCATAACATTGAAATGAAATAAGATAAATGGAAAAAGTTTATATAGTAGTGTATATGGGTCACATGAGGACATACCTCACTAAAGTTGGCTGCATTGATCTTTGCTTGTGTAATCTCTGGTCTCTCAGCTGTAATAGTGTAGTTGTGTCTGTCATTCACCCCTTTCTCTTTGTACAAACGCTGGATGAGAGGGAAAAAAAACAGAAAGGATCACATTACTTTTATCGTCAAAAATCTGAAAGAATAGAACCATGCACTTCCAAAATATACACTTTTCTGGAATTAAGAAAATAATTTTTATTTCCCAACTGACATCTGTGTATTATTGAAACGCCAGGAAGTCTTATGGTTGTGACATTTACTCATCACATAGAGGAAAATGTGAACTTTCACCTTAATTGAGAACATCAAAACCACCAAAACTGAAATTTGAAAGTTTTTATGAGACAGCAGTATAGAGACAGACTATTTGAACTTTTGGACAAAGGTTACCAGGCTAAAACTTAAACAATATGTGCATTGTCTCACTTCATTTGTGATCTGTCCACTGAGTTTGGCATGGACGATATCTGGGGAGTCGGCGACAGAGGTGTGCTTGAAGTTGTATGGCTGCTGGCGGTACTTTTTCTGTTAGAGAAGAAAGATCAGAATAAGATCAAAATAGTGTCCACTCAAGGACAATCAAGTTGATGTTTATTATTCCCAACAGGGAACTTCAGCTGAGCAGCATCCACATGGAAAGAATTACATTCAGAATCATGAAACATGAAAACAACATACAAAAACAAGGCATACAACAAAACATTTCTTTAGAAATACTATCATATACACATATACAAAGCTGCTGGCAGTGTAAGGACAAAGAGGGTTATTGAAATTTTATCGCTGCTGGGCTCAAAAAACTACCAAAAGTCTTAGTGTGTATTTTATATTGTAGAGGGTCATTTTAGTTACTCTACTGACTCCCATAAGCAAAAATAGCAGAGTTTGTCCCACCCATTTAGCTGTGCTGTCACAGCAATACATGGATCTCTTAAAAATGGATTAGAAAAGATGGAAGAGGTAACTATATCATCTCATAATAATCCTCGGGCTCAGCGTACATATTCTATACTGGAACTGATATCATACCTATTTATAACTGTCATTGTCAAAGAGAGCTATTTATGTTCACAAATAGTGACTGGACTATCCGAGGCCGAGTCCTAGGCATGAATACATGTATATCAGTATGTACTGTTCACTCATTGTACAGTGAGTACCGTGAGTGAGATTCAAGATCCTATTTAATGAAGAAATTGGGGAAAGATCTGAGCACCAATGATGTCTGAAAACAAAAGATGTCTCACATCACTGATGAGGTCTGTGGCCTTCTTGGATCCTTCAATCTGCAGAGCTCCAGTGGCAATCCATGCCGCACCGCGTAGGTAGTTCAGGTCAGAACGATACATTTTCTGTTGAGCACACACACACACACACACACACACACACACACACAATTTAAGCAATACTAAAAACAATTGAACCTTCAAACATCCAGTTGGATTAGTTTCTCCTAAAAACGATTAGAGAAGAGCATGTCTTCATTGCTGTGAAATATATTGTATTAAGAAAACAGTTCATTTTATTATGAAAGAATATTAATTAAAAAAAGTAAATAAGAAAAATGATAGGACAATTTATAAAAATGGGGGAAAAAACAGCTTTTAGCTTGAATCAGGGATTATTAGGCTTATTTAGGGAGGATCAATTCCCCCTCCTTCAAATATTGAGGGGCACTTGTTGCCATATGTGTCCTATCATTTATCGTACATAACACAACCTGTCCTCAGCCCTCTGCTGCCCCTCCCTCTCACCTCGCTCTGCAGGGCGTACGCTCTCTTGGCAGCCTGGACCTTCATGTCGTCAGGCAGTGAGGTGTACTGGTGCAGGGTGAGCCTGTAGTCCTGATCACTGACCAGAGACTGGGCCTTTTTAGCATGGGCCACCTCCAGCATGTCCATGGGCAGGTGGAACTGGGACAGCTCCCTCGCCGATTCCTGCTTGTACTTGATCTGGAGAGAGAGAGGGAGAGAGAGAGAGAGAGAGAGAGAGAGAGGGAGAGAGAGAGAGATGAATGAGAAGAGTGTGTAAAAAAGAATGTAGCGGAAAAGTGAACAGTTTTCATTGGTTGGGATTAGAGAAGGCACATAATTTATTCAAACTGCAAAATTACAAATTCAAGTTAATACACATTTATTTAGTTATTAATACATTTTTCTTTTAGTGGCAGTAAAAATGAAGACAATTTAGATAACAGTCCCTTTAAAATAATAATTGATACCCACTTTCCACAATAAATGTCAAAACCAATTGTAAAGGGTCTTTGATATTACCTCATTCAATCTCTAATAGTCCAGGGTTAAATAGTATAATAGTATTTACAAATACTTCCTGGTTTATGGCAGTTTATGCCACTCAAAAAACAAGAACATCATGCCAAAACGTTGAAATCTTTTAATCTTTTTGAAATGCCAAATAAAACAATGTCAGATAAATAAAGGCATCATTATTGAAAAATGAAAATTGGCATGGCCCTGCTGTTTTGTTTGAGCCAGGTCTGATCTTTATACTTTAGAGTTAAGGAAGCACTCACATCACTCTGCAGCTTGCTGGCATGGACTGAGCTGGCATGGACTGAGTGAGCGATGTTCAAATCATCCTGCAGCCCCTTCAGTCCAATCATCTTCCCCTTGGTCTTCTCAAACTCCTCTTTGTACTTTTGCTGCAGAGAGAATCCATTTACTTTCAAGTTATTATTCAAAGAAAGACACAGCAGGCTCTTTTTGTCAAAGAAAAAGAAAATGAAAAAAATAAATAAATAAATAAATAAACATCTACAGCTGCTGCAATAATCCATTTTTTTCAGCCACAGTGTAAAAGAGGTCTGTATGATAATAAGTTAATAATATTTGATTACAAACTCACATCACTGAGGATGTGTGCAGAAGCTTTGGCCGACTGGAAAGGAATGGCATCCAGATGCAGCTTGTAACCGCCGTCACGAATCTTAGTCCAAGATTCCTTGTAACGACTCTGCAAATACACAATAAACTCAGGTCAATTCCACCTCACACAGAGGAAGCTGATTAGATGGATTGATTGATTGTTTGATGGTTTTTGTGAGTCTGTGTGTGCGCATGTGTGTTTGTAAGTGTGCTCTCACCTCACTCAGGTTCATAGCGTTGAGCTTGGCCTGCATGTGTTCAGGCAGCTCTCCACTGAGCGTGTAGTTGTGCTTCATGCTCTCGCCCTTCTTCCTGTACAACCTCTGTAGACAAGAAAGCACGAATTGCTCAAATTTGTCTTTTGTTATACCAATTAGTTATGTAGCCAGTTTCACCTACTGATATTTTTGCTTTTACAATACTTTTTTTATTGCAATTTTTATTCTCTTGAGTATTATATTGTCAATTTGCACACAACTATTTAATTGTATCAAATTTACTGCAAGTAGGCATTTCATTGCACTGTACGTATCTGGTGCATGTAACAAATTAACTTTACAGAAAAATGACAGAACACTAATGGCAGCTGAACTCACGTCGACGGCCAGCTTGTTGCTCAGTTTGGCCTGGATCATCTCTGGAGTGTCTTCAACGCTGGTGAACTTCAGATCGCTCACATGCTGACGGTACTTTTTCTAGAAGAAAACACAAAAAGGGGTGAAGAGTAGAAGATTATCATGAGGCTCTGAAATATCTGGTGCACATGCATGTGATGAACAGTAGAGGGCACAACAATATCACAGACAGACAACTGCCTGACAACGATGAGAAAAGAAACCGCTAAATGCCAGTATTTAGCGAAGATATCAAGTGCATCAGAAATTATTCATATAGATTTGTAATGGTAATGATAATAGTAATGGTAATACCAATATGGCACTATTACTACTTAAATCAATGTCATCAAGTATGTGATTCCTTTTAACATACTAAATGATCCAGTGTTTAACCGATGAAAGGGGAATCCAAAAAGTAACTTACTAGGCTAAATCAATAGCCTAAATATCAGCATACAGTCTGCTTATCAATCTGTAATTATCTATTGATATAGCTAGATATATAGCTAGATAGCTAGATAGCTAGATAGATAGATAGGTAGATAGATAGATAGATAGATATCCTGCTGAATAGCTGACATTGTTGTCCTGTGGTAAGTCTGCTCATGGTGAATGGGAGGAACTTGAGGCCCTGTTCTATTTCAGGACCGTCTGTTTGTCATTTCATAGTCTAATATTGGTAACCCTGACATGACTACTTACTGGAATGACACTTGGAATAAGTGGCTGCTTATGAAGAGGTTATGAATAGAGTCTGGTGCTGCCAGTCAGCACAGTTTAAAATTGCTGTACATTACTGGATGTCTCATGAATACTGTTTAAAGCCCTTTACAGAAACAAAAAAATGTCCACAAGCAGTGATTCACTGTAAAACCTCTAAAGAACAAAAGAGGAATTAGCTATTGACAAACTTAGACAAATTACCTAACTGCCACACAAACTTTAAAGCATACATACAAACATAAGTTAAAGAATATGTGACTGCAAAATGCCATTGGAATAAAGCAGTAAGAGGTTTCAGGGTATAGGACAGGACAGTATTTCCATGATGGATGGTTGACTAGAAGACAAGAGGTCTGGTCCCAGTTTCCAAAAAGTTTGTTACTACTATAAAACTCTAAACTCCTTCCTCTCCATTAGCGTCCACCTGAACTGACATGATCTTTGCACCAGGAAACTTTAAGGAAACAACACTGGGCATTAGGCAGATGCTACACAACTTTTCCTTTTTAAAGTCTGGATCATATATGTAAGTGGCATTTATCAACCCATCCTGTGTGCCCTGATTCACTTCTCTTAATAGATGTAATCTAATAATTTAAAGTAATCAACAATGTGAAGCGGTAAAGGAAAGTAAATTAAAGGAAAGGAAACAAGGAAATAGGGGGGCAAGAGGGAGAAAATGTCTAAAATGTAATGGAGCTCCAATAAGGGAAGGAGAGACTTTTGAAATGTAACAGCTTCAGTTACTATAATGAGTCTGGTTCCTATCAGTCTCTTGTTATAGCTCGGATGAAGTCTTCGTTCCTAACCTAGTTCTTTAAATACATTCTGACCTAAGCCGTAAACCTAGATATGTGCCGGCACCATCAAGTCACACATGTTACACAATCATGCCTATCACTGTCTCATGCCCTCTGCACTAACTAACCTACATATTCATTAATAATCCTAGCATTTATAATAGTTACTGTAATTAATCAGACATTACATTATAATTGATTTAAATTACATTTGAGTGCCGTTATAATTACAATTATAAATCTGATTTATTAACAGCACATCCTCTGGCAAAAAAGAAAATTGTGTAAGTAATGTATATCACCACTAATATCAGTAGCTTAAAGTATTTAACATTTTCCAATCCTTAACCTAAATACTAGGGAAACACTGATGAAGGCCAAGGGCTGAAACACGTTCATTTCTTTGTTTGCTGCTGTGCATTAAATATACATCTTAACATATTTTGTGTGTGCGGGCATTCCTCTTTTTTCAAATAATTATGTATAGAGTCTGCACCCAGAATGGATTCAAAAGTTTTGAGCTTTTAGTTCTATTCCTAAATCTGCCGCACAAAACTGTAGCTGATGCCAGCAATGCATTGTGGGTCACAGGGTCAGAGGGTACCTCGCTGACGAGCTCTCCGGCCTTCTTCGCCTGCTTGACATCCAGAGATGCTGCAGCCTCCCAGCCCACGCCCTTCATCCAGTTCAGATCCGACCTGTACTGTTTCTAAAGACAGACACACACACACATTTCATACCAAATATTTCAAATATATTCACTCAATCGGCTGAAAGGTCACGTCTCACTGCATAGTCCACCTTTAAAAATGGGAATCATTCAGGTAAAGGCTCTTCTGTATAAAACAATTTGTGACTCATTTAATTTGACCCATGCTTACAGGGAAATACAATTTACACAGTGAGACTTACATCGCTCTGCAGTCCGTAGGCCTTCTTGGCCCAGGCGACATTCATGTCGGTTGGCAGCGTTGTGTATTCGTGGAGGAAAGTCCTATAGTTGGTCTCGGTTGCCAGGTCCTGGGCCTTCTTGGCGTGGCTGATGTTCAGCATGTCCAAAGAAACACTGGAAACAAGAATAATTTAATCAAATAAATGATGAGTTTTGCTCATAGACAAATGATTAAGGACCGGTTCTCTGCGTATTATGCTGAATCAGTGCTCTTTGGTTATTGGGGCGATTCTCCTATTTGAAAAGAAGGATACTAATGCACTTCAACTTGCCATGCACTTTATCAGGGTGAAGGCCTGTGTGAGGTCCCTCGCCTCAACAAATGCCTGTTTTATCTGCAAGTCACAGTGTCTTGGTATCCTTTTGAAATGAGATGTACATAAAAAAAAGGTGCCTCCATTCAAAATCACTGCTGGCATGAAAGTAAAGCATAATGGGCCACCATATAAGTGATTCACAATGCTGACAAATTTGCTTACAAAGTAGAGCTTTTGTTAAGAATGTAATCATGTGTGATTTTTAAAATAATAACCGATGAATTTCAGTCAGCTTTTTCCCCAAAAAAATTGCTATAAAGCATGTTGAATTGAAACCCTTCACCTCTTGTAGAGGAACTGTTGCACTTCAATCACCATGATACACACATAGTACTCCTCTGAGGCAGACATATGCACTTATTTCACCAGACCTCCTGACATCCCAATAGGGATAGAAACATGTGGCCTTAATGGTCTCTCTAACCACTGAAAAGATTTAAGATTAACTAATCTAAGCTGAATAGCCTTTGTGTATGAAATGTGCTATATAAATAAACTTGCCTTGCCTTTACTGAAGGGGAAAATGTGATAGTGACATTGGTTATATCAGTGCCAAATACAAAATTTGAGACACCTTTGCACTTTTGTTTGCATTGACCTTAAAAATTGCTTTAGACTAGTGGGTCTCAGTCCTGTTTGGGACCCAGAGTGCTGCTGGCTTTCTATCCTACCACAGTTAATTACAGTTAATTGCATTCACCTGGCATCCCAGGTATAATACATGGTAAAAATATACAGTTCATGACTGGACAGCTAGAGTGAACTGGCAGGGCTCTGCATCCTGAGGACTGGGATTGGAGGCCATGCTTTAGACCAAAAAGGTCCCATCAAGGCTAAGAGCCTTACCTGAATTTGGCCTTGGTGTCTTCATAGTCCTTCTTGTAGTGGCGGTCACTCTGCAGTCTGGTGGCCAGAGCAGAGTGGGCCATCTGAGAGTCATCACTGACTGACTTAATGCCAATCACCTTGCCTTTGCTTTTCTCATACTGCTCCTTGTATTTGACCTAGAAGAGGACATGAAGACAGGAGTGGTCTTACCTGGAAGGGATACGCTGGCAAACTCTAACTTCAAGTCTACTGCACTGCATTTGCGTGAACTTATCACGTTTCATATACAAAATGTTTTCTTCAGTAAATTAAGTAAGCTATTTACTTTATTGAAACATTGTGGAGTAAAATCCTCCTAAAATGAAAATATTCAAGTTAAAGTTACAACTTAAAAATGTAACTGAACTATTGTAAATTTACTGATTTACTCTTCAGGCCAAGCTAAAAGAAACAGACAGTTGTAACTCACATCGCTGGCCAGGTCTCTCTTGGCTTTGGCGGTGAGTATGGAGAGAGAGTCCATACGCAGGTCGAAGCCCTTCTCCCTCTGCTCCTCCCAGCTGCTCTTGTACACTTTCTAAAAAGAAAACATCTGAGTCGCATCACATTCATACAGCCAGAGAAGTCACAGGCAGCAAATCTCTTCCATGAAGAAATACCTGTTTTGAAAATTGTTGTTCTTATGGCTTTTTTGCTTTATTTGATTACAGGAGAGAGGAAAGATGTAAGGATGATGTAATGAATATAAACTCCACTTCAGTTCACAATGTTATAAGTACATGGTTTGCAGCTTAGTTAGAGTTAGAGTTAGATAAACTTTATTAAGGTTTTGAGTCATCAGAACACCAAATTAGAAATTAAAAATGTACAATATTATTGTATTTTTGGTCTCCAATTAAAAACCGGCACCGATGTTGAAAGTAAATGTTTTTGCAGCATGAACAGGAGGATGCACAAGCACAACGAGAGCGTAGGATTATGATACCTGAAAACGATTATGCACTTTTCACTGATTGGTCTGTACTGTGTGGATGAATTTCTTTATGAGATAAGAAATTTGTTCAACTTGTAAGACTAAGCAACAACATCCTCAGTGGTGAATATACTGACAATTTTAAAGGGAGTGGAAGGATTTCCTTTAAATCCTCTCATATTTCACTTTCCAAGCTAAAATGGCCATGAATTCCCTTGTGTGTAATAAAAAGCTCTGATCGCAATTCAGCTCATTAAACTTCTGTTCAGTTTAGATAGTGGGCATTACGTCTGTTAAGATGTGGCTGATTTTCAATAGTAATCTAATATACTTGACTTTGAATTAATGGACCTATTCTATGGGTTTGACGTACTTCTATTGACTTTGAAGTTAGATTATTGAATTAAAGATTTGAAGTCGGTTTCTAAAACTAATTTAAACCAACTGATCTTTCTGACAAAAGCAGTGCTGATGTTGAACCAGTAGTCAGGTCACACAAACAAAACTTGATGAGATGATTTACTGGATAAAAACGGCACTAGGAATACATCTTCCTCATCACTTAGCACTCGCTGTGGACCAACCACAATTGAATTAAAGGGGCATGACTCCAAGCAACAAAGCAGCTACGTTGTTTACAGTATCATCCTGTGACATACGCTTAGTCTTTGTCTGTAACATGGACAGGACAGTGACAGTAAAACAGAGCATTACAGTAGTTAGTGATAAAGTGATTAATTAAAAGACAAATCCAATCTAATCTAATCTTTTCAATGTTCCCACGTTTATAAAAACATGTCTGAACCAGCTTTTTACCATGTTGCTCGTAGGTTTAAACATGAATCAAAGATTAACTGGTAGGGTGGGATTACTTAAATTGACCAAGCAAATACCAGAACGCAGATATAAGAGTTTAACATATCAGAAGATTACAACTGTGTTACTTCTGTGATGCCCGGTGGTTCAGTGGAATAAGGTACATGCCATGTTATCGTGATGTCACACTCTTAACTGTGATATTCAAGGAGAAATACCTTAAAAAAAACCCAACTTTGCTGCTTCTCTTACCCCACTAAGAAGGTCTGCATTAGCCTTCGCCTGTCTGAAGAGAGGCTCGTCCTTTGTCATGGTGTATTGGTGCATGATTTGCTCTGTGTCCGCCTTGTACACCAACTGAAAAGCAGAAACAGTTAGTCACCTGGCATGAGAGTTAAAAGTAAACCAAATCTAAGTGGTTACAGTGGTTACAGTCTAAGAGAAGAGGCCTTACGTTGCTCTGCAGCTCCTGGCTTTTCTTGGCGTGTTTGATGGAGAGGTCGTCTGCCACCTGGGTGAACTTGATGCCGTCTACCTTCTGACGGTACTTGGTCTGTGAGACAAAAACATTTACAGTGAGTACACAAGTGTATAGGTGTCAGCGTTCAATATGTGTGACACTGCAATAAATACTCACAAAGACTGACTGTAACACACATATGCATACACACATGCATGTACACACACACACACACATACACACAGGTCTACTGACATCACTAAGTAGCTCTCCAGCTTTCTTGGCCTGGGTTATGTTCAGACATCCATCAGCCTCCCAGCCCACTCCCTTCATCCAGTTCAGGTCCGAACGGTACTGGTTCTGAAGGGGAAAGACAGTGTCACAAAAAATCAAATCTTTCTTTCTTCCTTTCTTCCCTCGTTTTTGCCCTCTCTCCTTCCTTCCTTCCTTCCTTCCTTCCTTTCCCTCCATGTAGTATGATATGTAATGCATTCACTGAATAAGTTTATATTATTGCCCCAATTTGACTCCTTTATGATTTGATATGATTTTTTGTATTCAGCATTTGCATGACATACAATGACGCTCATCCCTTCCCTTCATCCTTTCCTCCCGTCCCCTCACCTCGCTTTGCAGGGCATAAGCCTTTTTGGCCTGCTGGACCTTGATGTCATCAGGCATGACGGTGTAGTCGTGGAGCTTCTTGCGGTAGTCCAGGTCGCTGGCTAGGGCCTGGGCCTTCTTGGCATGGCTCAGGTTGACCATGTCCTGGGGCAGGCTGTACTGGGCCTGGCTCTCCTTGGAGCCCTTCTTGTACTCAATCTGAAGTGGTGAGGATTAGACTTTGGTCACTGGAGTTTGGGTTTAAATGTGTGAGCTTAGTTGTCAAGTGATTCTAACTTGTTTCCAGACCTATCAACCTTATTTCATTATATTTTTAGTAAAATGATCTCACTGGAGTGGCAGATTATCTTTCTGGTTTCATTAAATTTCACTTGATACATGCCAAAATGACTTCTTTCAAGAAATCATCATAAAACAATAAAGGAAATCTTGAAGACTAGTTCACTTTTGCCAAGTAAATTGTCCTGAAACCAGTTACATTATCCTGAAAAAAAGTCAAATTTGTTGAAAACCGGTAGAATTATCTTCCAGTGCTGTAAGATGATTTCACACAAAAAATAAGCTTGAATAAGCTAAAGCTAAAATAAGCTTGATAATTTTGGATGCAAGATAAAATAACTTAACAAGTTTGTCAGTTTTTGCAGTATATGTTGTGTGTAGTATCCAGCGAACGCATTGTGTCCAACTTGTAGCTACACCAGTGCAATATGTTTGACGAATATATCATTCATATACAGTATACATTTTAATGCCTGTAATTAGTGATCAATGATTTCTCCTTACATCGCTGCTCATCTTGGCCACCTGAAGAGAGTGCAGCGTCTTGGAGTCGCTCATGTTGATCCCCACTGCCGTTTCCTTGTTCTTCAAGAAGGACTCTTTGTATTTAATCTGAAACACACGCCCGTCCATCCAAGCTTCAGTATCATATCCTATTAAACCCATTAAGGTTTTCTCTTAGCTCATAGCTCTGTCTCATACTGTATCTGCCTTCACTGTTGAAGAAGAGTGTGTTGATTTGCGCTTGCTTACGTCACTAGCGAGGTCTCGGGATGCTTTGGCTGCTTTGACTGTCAGTGTGTCCACTCCGATGTCGCAGGCTTTGGACTTGGTCTTCTCCCACTCCTCCTTGTATTTAATCTGGAGTGACAATGGAGAATTACAAAATCATCACTTGAAATATGACAAGTGTGCTTCTGTGACTGGGTGCATGAGCATAAAACTGTGAGTGCAGACTTCTGGCTGTGTGTTAACTTACATCACTGCACAGGGCGGCATTGGCCTTGGCATTTTTGATTTGGGGCAGGTCCTGGGACAGGGTGTACTGATGCTTGGTCTTTTCATAGTCTGCTTTGTAATTTAGCTAAGGGACACATAAATTACACATGCACACACTACAGTCAGTCCAGTGCTCATAAGTACAGTGTGCAGATGCAAAGTGTATATGAAGAAGGTGTGGATAGTAGTCTTTTTGCATCAAGGTGATGAGGTTGGGGTTAATTAAGATGATTGACAGTGGATTGGGATTTTATACTTACATTGCTGACTAATTGAGCGTTTTTTCTGGCCTGGACAATCTCAGGAGTGTCCGTCACTGCACTGTACTTGACCTGTTCAATATGTTGCCTGTAGTTCTTCTGCAATCATACATTAAACAATTTGAAGAAATAATAAATCTGTCACACAAGAGGATTCTCCTGCTTAAGACAAATAGTTTCACCTGTTTATGTTTTTTACTTGCCCTTTTCTATTTATATATTTGAAGAGGGAACATAGATTGACTTTCTAATAAAAAAGAATGTAATTTTGAGCTCATATTAGATTTGATAAAACTCACATCCTTCAGTGGGTCCAGTTTCCTCTGGCTCTGGTAGCCTGGGGTGAGGGTGGCTGGGTAATTGTATTCACCTTGCTCAATCTTCTCTTGCTCATAGCCTTGTTTATAAGCAATCTGGAAAGTACAAGAAACAACAGAAACATTATTGGCAAAGCAGAGCACCAATTTTCTTTGAAGTTTCATCCAGTTTATTACTAAAACAGGATAACTTAATCTTAAGCATTTGTGGTAAATTATAACATTAAATTTTCATCTCAAATATATTTATATATTTTGGGTTATAACGATATAATTTCTTTCTTGAAATTCCCACGTTTCCCAGTATTACAATACTGTAGATTATTTGATGTAAATGTCAAGCGTTAAAGGGAGACATTGTTTTTTATTTTAGTTATTTTTTCTTCACCAGACACTTGTCACAAAGGTTCCTTGACCTTTGTCCTGCAACTTGTGGTGTCCCTCTCTTGGTTTCAATGAAGAATGTTAACAACGCCAAGTTTATGGAAACTAAAGGATGAATGTCAGTGATATATCTATTCCAATGGGACTGTGTCTGGTGAAGGAAAATGACTAGTTAAAATTCAAAATGTCAAGGTGTCCTGTTTATAGAACACTGAATCTAAGCAAAGCCCATCTGGGGAGTTCTAAAAATATAAATTACATTTCTATATTACAGCAAGTCTAGGAGGCATTAAGAAGTGAGGCTTACATTGCTTGCAAGCTTCCTGACTTTCATGGCGTGCATGGTCCTCTTATCCATTCCCGAGTCTTCATAGTGTCCCTTCATATGGTTGGTGTACTTCTCCTTGTACTTGTTCTATCAAAAACAAAAAAAAGTACTCAAAAACAAAAAAAAGTACTCACTGCTTTGCCCATTACAGTTTTGACCTGAAGCAAAGAGCCTGTATGTATTTTTTATAAATTAGTTATGTTAGGTTATTTTTCTCCCCTGTTTGTTTGTCTGATTGTTAGCAAGATAGTTGAAAAAAAGTGGGACAATGTCTCATGTTGTTTGGACTGGTGTTTCACATGTTGCTTTAATGGAAAAAGCTGAGTGTCTGTCAGTGTGTGGTGCGATACTTACATCGCTGGTGAACTTAGCAACCTTGGCAGAATTTTGGAACTGCGGAGTCTCACAGAAATTGATGCTGTGGCCTTTTGTGTTCTCCAAGTCCTTCTTATATTCCACCTGTTACAGAATATACAAAATAAAAGCAAAGACAAAAGTTATATATTTTGCAACATTTTTCACTGTGACTAAAATTTTCTTCTCTATTTGATACCAAGACATCTGGCCTCTTGGTGTAAATATGAAATAACTTGAAATACCGCTTCTTTGTTTTAATGGGACCCCCTCGAGTGAGGGATTGGACAAGACAGCATGTATTCAACTTTTTTGGTTACATGATGGTATAAGCAGAGGGTCGGAGCAGATTCCATATAAAGTGGTAAATATGAAGTACCTCCCACTCGTCAGTCACCATCAGCTGCACTCCACCGCAACCTTGCCACTAAGAAAAACCTGAATCTTAAGTATGCATTGCTAAGTTTAACCTTGACAGTCACTGACTTGAGTTGACTTGTCAGTCCTTTTACCTCTAGAGTAAACATTAAAGCAAAACAATAGTGGTAGAATAATGTCTCAGTATCAGCATTAGAGAGGGGATAGGATCAGAACAGGTGCTAATAGCCAACATGTATATGACATATTACACATATGACATATGTGGTTTAGAATAGGTGCTGAAGACCGATGTGTGGTCACAGAACATTAGTATTATTGGATGTCCCATGCCCTTGGGGCTAAGCTGTAACGCCACCGGAGAGTTATGTCAGAGATGCTGAAAATGCAGGTTGGGTGGCTTCATGTCTGTCAGACGATGACACAGTCTGCTCAATATTTATTGCGCCCAAACACACACACACTGTGCATTCTGACACACACTCTTTTGGGAAAGACTGATGGAAGTGCTTTTGTCATAGGCCTCAGTGTAGATTTGACAATATTCAGTCTACTCAGACTTGTGAAATGAATGAAGATGCATCTGCCTATAAGGTGCTCTATAGATTCCATCAGAGAATACAGACAAACACATTAAACCAACATTGTGGACACATGCCACTCAAAAGGCTGTTTGCTTTTGCCAGGCCATCATCATGAAGATTTTGGTCTACATTGATCTGCCAGAATAAATAAAGAAGGAATAAAACCAAAAAGCAAACATTCATTCATATACACCCTTGCCTTGAAGTCTTGATCCCTGTCTCAGTGCACTTTGACTTCCAACCCTGACAGGCTCACCTCACTGACAAGCTTGTTGATTTTGCGGGCGTTCTTCAGGGCCAGATTGTCCTCTGAAGTCAGACTGTGGAAGTGTGATGTGCCCTTCATCTTATTCAAGTCCTTCCTGTATTTTAGCTGGAGAAGGACGAACAAGGAAAGAGTGGATTCAGTGGGTGTAGAAGGACAAAATCCCTGTGTGCCACATATGCTGTATTACTGTAGCATGAGGCCATCAGCAGAGGATACAGTGCATATACATTCAGATTTATGGGCATGCATGCACATATACACACACACACACACACACACACACACACACACACACACACACACACACACACACACACAGAGTCTAATTTGGTCGCAGTGGAGAGTTTAGGGAGTGACGACATGGGATGCCTGTTCATTGTAGTCTCCCATCCATTCTGCCCAGTGATGACAAGGCCAGATGATAAATGAAGCTGGCACTTTTACACTCCACACCCTCTGTAATGTTTTGACAACATTTACAACCGGTTCATATGGCTACAGCTGAGCCAGGTGCTCTTTTTGGTCACACTTTACTATGAACCTGTGTATTACGTAACCTATGAAGAGGTATTGCAAGTACACAACATTACTGTGTAGGTACTTGATTAAAGTCTCCCTAAATCTCCCTAATAGATAATGTACTTAGAGCTGTGTATGTTTTAATTGAAACAGTGTTATTATATTGTTGTTCAGAGAGTTCAGAGAGACCAAGCTTCCAACTTCTTTAAAGTAGTTGAGTTAACTCAAAAAAAGTTTGCACTTAAGAGAGGTTTAAGCCAAAATCAAAACTTAGAGAGAAAGATGTAAATATATATTTTGTTTGTAAGCACTTCATAAGGGTTTTGGTTTAAAAATTCATGTTTCGCAGGTGAATTAATAAAGTCCTCAAAGGCACTCAGGCTGGTACTCACATCACTGGCATGGTCCTGAGCCTTCTTTGCCAGCTGGTAGCCAGGAGTGATCATGGCAGGGAAACTGCCTTTCCCTCTCTGCTGCTCATACTGCTCCGTATAGGCAATCTGCAAACAGGAGGAGACTTACAGTTGGGTTCAGCTTCAGGTGGCGTCTGATAGCAATTCTTCAATTCAATTCAATCCCTCAATTCTGTGAGATTCATTAGTTGTTCAGAACAGTTTTAGGATCAACTTGCGCTTCCAAAAATCCCAATCGGGCTTCAAAAAAACATATGAGGTGTCCTAATGTATAAGTGGACTAAAAATACTTTATCACATACCAAGTCCATCACTCTCTCTTCCATCTTTCCTGCCTCTATTAACTGTACTAAAAAGTGCTGATTTCCTCTTCTAACTTATATAAGTGCAATTACAAGAACTCAATCAAATCATACTCATCTTATTTTTATTTCATTTCAAAGGAGTATAAACCACAATGACTGTTAGATGCCTGGTGGCTGACCACTTAGGTAAAATACTGGATATAATTGTAATTCAAAAGTAAGTAATGAGAGTAATTCATAAAACACTGTACAACATTTGCTAAAATGCTTTCTAGTGGGTTGAAATGAAACCACATAATGAACCATATAATAATCTGGGACCATGTGGGTTTCATGAGAATTTAACATCTTAATTCATAAAGAAAAGACTTGCTTCATGGAAAAAACAATGCTAATGTTCCTCACCTGGCTGAAGTTCTCTGCATTTTCCTTGGCGTGAGCCGCCTCTGCCACTCCAGCCTCAGCGCTGACTTTACCCTTCATCTCCTGTTCATACATCTGACGATACTTCACCTGGTAGGACACCAACACCGTCATCAACCAATGATCAGGGTTCTGTGACAGTATGTGTGTATGTGTGTGTGTGTGTGTTTGTTTTTCACTACTTACGTCACTAGCTAGCTCGGTGGCCTTCTTTGTCACCTTGTATCCAGGAGTGAGATGTGCGGGGAAACTGCCTTTGCCTCTGTGCTGCTCGTACTCCTCAGTATAGGCATACTAGGAGAGGGAAAGCCAGGAGAGATAGCCAATGACCCAGGCTCACAGTTGTTTTTGAAAGCTTGCATGTTCAAGGGCGAGGCGGAATAACAAGACTATAGAGATCTCCTTGGGAAATGTCTCTCAAAGCTGACACACATGCACATGCAAAGTGAGACTGGCCATTCTGACCACTAAAATGAATTGTGATATAATATAAATCATAATCATAGCCCTCTTCAAGTAGCATTGTAAAAACATTTACATGCATTGGATTTTCTATAGAATTCCTCAAAGATCTATTGTAGTTTTGATATTTTGTGTATTATTGACAAAATATGCACACACAAAAGGCACTAATACAGCTACTGACAATGCTGAGTTAACCCCAAAAGGCTATGGAACCAACTGCCTAATCTTGTCAGAGGGTCATCCGGTGTGCAGTGAGTAAACATCACAGACAGACATCATGACGTCATCATGAAAGGCTTACGTCACTAGTGATCTGTCCTTGTTTCTTGGCCAGAAGCACCTCTGGAGGGTCAGCGAACGCGGTGTACTTGGATACTCTCTCCTCATGGCCTTTTTTATACTCCAGCTGCAGGGGAAGAAAACGATCTACCTTCATTTGTCCTTCTTGGACCCACCGTAAGGTCACAGTAACCACCAGCAGTGACACAAATTCACCCAAAGGAAAATCATTGATGTGGATTGTGACTGATGACAGCTGCCATTTTGCCTATGTGGTCCAGAAAGTACCACCAAAAACCAACACTAAAACTTCATCCGCTGACCATACTATGCAAATGTAATTTCATTGTCTGGATTTCAGAGGCGTTTTTGTAGATCCCAGGTTTATTTCTAGCTTGGCCTTCAGTCAATCCTGATATCTGACAGGTGGTGCAAAAGGCCTGTGACATGTTTGCATTTTAAACATTTTGAAAAACAAAAAAACATCTGTACACCATGTTGTGCCTTTAACCTATCTCCAGTTTTTCAAAATTTTAAAAAGCAAACACATATCACTTTATATAGTTTTTTGTATCAGCAAGCAGATTACAGGACTGTACTGTCTGTGAAACTGTAGTCAAACCTGTATGCTGCAAATGAACGGCCAAGGTAGTTCTAGTACCAGAAGATCTATATTACATTTGCAATATATTTATGCAATATACAGTATGCTTGCATTTCTGTCAACAATTGTTAATAATATAGGGGTTTCCCAAATAGAGGTTGCTCAGTTTGTCCACTTACACTACTGGCCAAGGTATTGGCGCTCTTAGCAGCCTGGTAGCCTGGTGTGATCATGGCAGGAAAGCTGCCTTTTCCTTTTGACTGCTCATATTCCTCTGTGTACTTCACCTGTCAAAGAAACAGAAAAGCAGAGCTTGCCATTTTAATAATATTGATGCAAAATGAAGACTTTTAAGCAATTAGACCTACTCCTTCAAAATGATTCACAGCACAAATAAGAACAAATAAATTATGGTATTAATAAAATACATTAAGTATCTTAAGTCCTTGGTTGACAAAATGCCAAAACAGACATATACTGTATCTCTACATCATTTATATTTCAGAGATATTGACTGATGATCTACACCAATCAATGTAGAATCAGCTGGATATAACAACTACAGTATGTTTTGGTATTCCTCATCATCAAAATTCACTCTCAAGTTTGTATTCCTGCTGTTACTGTAGGTGCATTTATAATAGCAGCAGTTCCTCTTTAATTATGTAATGATTTACAATAATTCTGTAAATTGGAAACGAAACAACTCATAGGACTGAAGAACCTCAGGTTACAGAAAACAATAGAGTATCTTTCTGAGGAAATAAGATTTGAAGGTGGAAGCACTCACATCACTGATGGTCTTCTGGGCCTGGGACACCCTCACTATCTCCTGGTTGGTCACCATGCCTGAGTACCAGGTCTGCTGCTCTGAGTACTCAGACTGAGACTGAAAGGCCTGTTTACATGTGGAAGACAAATCTGATGATTCCAAGCCATTCACAAAATAGTTAATACCTTTCATTCCTATAGGACCTTATTAATTCAGCTACCCAGCTCCTCTCACTCTTTCCCTGGTTTCCTTCACCTTGAGAACCTCTATGAAGTGAAATGATGGTAACAGCTGACACCCTCAACTTAATTTCCTACAGCACAAATAAACCCCTTTTGTACACAGACGTGTCATCACAAATCTGACTTTTTACCAAATTAAAATACCAAATTAAAATACCAAATAGAAGAGAGAGAAGATGAGGTTTGGTGCATTAAAGGCTACAATCCCAGTAAAGACAGTTTCTTCTGTACTCTTTTTCTCCTCCATGACCGTTGACATCCTGTAGTTTCAAATACATTCTAATTGCAATCAAATTCAATTTAAATATTGGTAATTTGATGTCAGATCTGGGGTCACCGCACACTAAGTCTGCTTTGTGCAAGGAAGCACACCAATACTAGGCCAAGGGTCCTGAGGAAATAAGATAGAGAAGTAGGATATTAAAGTAATTCCACCCAAAAAATGTAGCCAAGGTTTTTCAATTTGGGGTGGAATTGCCCTTTGAGTGTGAAGCCGCGGCCAGTTGCTCTGCCTACAAGGGGGCGGGAGCTCACCTGGCTGGCCATCTGATTGGCTAGGCGAGCCTTCTCCAGCTCCATGGACCTCATGTCATAGTGGAAGGTGGACATAAAGCGCTCGCCATCTTCACGATACTTCAGCTACAGGTGCACATAGACGACAAGCATTAAGCCAAGGCCAGCACACGTAGTGTTTGTGCATTTGCACAAGTGCACACAAATGCATACATGAACACACATATGTACATGTGCATAGACAATAAAGACATACAATGCGCAAAGCCTCCATTTTGGGACTTGGCGTGATGGATGCTAATTGACCATAGACCATAAAAAATAATCCAATAAGAAAATTAACAATTATGCCAGCCCTAGCACGTTCCCTGACTTAAATCCAGTGTCAAAAACTTGTATAGCACATAGATTTATGCCAAATGCCAAACTTCACACTATGATTCTCATGGTATCAACTTTAAACCAGACAACCTGAGCTCTCATGCTTGATGAAGGGATAATATTAGCGTGCTGTTATTAATAACTGTTAAGCCTGAAATGTTCCCATCAAGGCAAAGAGGAAACTGCCAAAGGCAGGGCCAGAATGGAGTAGTAAGTTCAGGATGGAGCACTGAGCTGCTGGGGAATGATCCTGGAGCTAATAAAAGTGTTCCAAACTAATATTAGAATAGTGGTATTGCAAGGGATAAGAGAGGGTATGGTGCCGCATGATTTGTGGGAAGCATACGGTGATAAGAATGAACATCATATCATCACTCTTTTTAACTCAGGGTTTATTCAACTTTTCAATCCGACCTAAATTTGAAAAACGTAGTCTCGCTCTGGGACTCAGTGAAAACAACTTAATCTCACCCTGGAACTAATGACAACACATTAGCACGTTTATGTGGGGAGATCCACCAGAAACAGGCCTGCAACCATCTTGGTTCAAATGCATAGTTCAGGAAACACTGATCTTAACACTGCTAAACCGGCTAAGGCACATGCTGTACTCATAATGTTGATTGAATCACTGTATACCACCATGTAAAGAAAAAAACGCCATAAAAATAATGCAAACACTGCTATATGAACATAAAACATAGCATATAGAATATAACGTTCTGATACACTGCCTGTTTACCCAAAGCAAGAAATATAAAAACAAATTGTGTCCCTTATTGGGTATATTGTGACAGAGATGAGGGTTCACTTAGGATGGTCAAAAGTCCGCCATTGCATCAAATATCAGCAAGCAACTAATTCTAAAGCTCTCTAGCGGGGTTTTAGTATGCTAGCAGTAGCTGATGAGCTTGCTAGCCTATTGCTAATATAAGCAAGGAGCATTGCATGGACTCAGTATACGTATGCACAGAGACTCAGACAGACAGACAAGAACAGGTGGGAAGGCGGAGGAGAGGAAGGGAGGTGAGGCTGTTTTTCCTGAGGTATAATTTTAGACCCCTGAAGCATAAAGTGGGCTAGCAAAGGGGGTGTCGCGGCTCTGTCATAAGCACAGAAATAACCGCACTCTCCATTCCAGACCACTGCAGTCACCATGGACCCAGAAGGTCCAGAAGCAGCCGTCGGTCCACCACTCTCTCTCTCTGCCTCATAAAGAGGGAATGGAAACCTCTCTGATTTTACCAGCAGTCTGACAGTAATGGATCCGTGTACTTAGGGTCAGATCTGGAGCTTTCTTATGTATGTTTGTGGGTCAACAGGATCTCAGTAGACCTATGGTTTATTGTGCCTGTGGTTGTGTACAGTTTTGAGTGATTAATTCAAAAACTATTAACCTCAAAGTAGATTACACTGTTGTACAACTATGATTTTATGATCTGAAAACAATATCCCACCCAACAAGAACATTGTACACATCTCCAATGTGACCTAGGCCTATTCAAATTCCGCTATGATGCATGCATCAATCCTTTTTCACATCTATGTAACATGATGATCTAAACCACTAGAATGACCACAATGATGTGTTATACAGTAATATGCATACCATATCTCCACCGCATACTGTACGTCATGACAAATCTACTATGTCACTAATGTTCTAGACAGTGACTTCAACCTGTCAACTATAGACCTTGACTCATATCGAGGCCAATACATTTTTGTCTCATGTTGCTGGTGGTGTGTTTTCGCATGTGACATCATCTTCGCCTTACCTCACTGCTTGCCTTGGTTTGTTTCTTTGCATTGATGTTGATGGGGGTCTCATAGACACTTGTGAAGGTATTGTTCCTTGGATTGTGTCTAGAGGTATAAGGTGTAAAAATGATCAACATTTGGGGTCAATCACCATTTTTGATCACTAAAAAGATACAGGTAGAAATGCTGAGGAATCTGGATTCTCTTTCGGCATTTCAGTAACCTTTCTCAAAGAGTGAAAAAGATGTCAATGGAAAGAAAAATCTGTATAGCCCAGTTTTGGGATTATGCTCAAATAAATTACAGTAAGTTATACTGATGCCAGGTCTATACATACTAAGACCCATCATTAGAACATAGTACTCACACAGAGCAGTATGGCCTCTTCTTGTGGCTGACAAAGTTATTGGCGGTCAGCACCATCTTGCAGACATCACAGTGAAAACATGCTTTGTGCCAGTTCTGACAGAAAAAAAAGAATAAGCATCACATTGTGTCACATCTCTAATCTAATTCATCATGTGAAGAGAGAGTAAAGAGAATATTTTAAATTGGATCAGGCAGGTTCAGATAGATAACATCACATCAAGATAGCTTTAAAGATAGAGTGCTTAAGTGAATATGGCCAAAAATAATGACAACAATCATAGCATTCTCATGCAACTGGATGCGTTCGTTTGTTCTTAGGAAGCACTGTTGATTTCTTTTATTGACTGTAGAACTGTATTACTTCTTGTTTTTCATTTTTTGTCTCAACTCCAATTTTTAAAAAATTATATCTAATAGCAGAAACTTGTTGTAGCTATAGAGATCTGCTGTTTTCAAGCTGTAGTACTTTTACATCAATGTGAATTGTGAAACTGGTTACATATGTGTCATTCTGTGTCAATGCATTTTTACCTCCACCAAGGAGGTTATGTTTTCGGTGCTGTTTGTTTGTTTGTTTGTTTGTTTGTTTGTTTGTCTGTTAGCAGGATTACGGAAAAACTACTGGCCCGATTTTCATGAAACTTCGTGGAAGGGTGTAGCACGGGCCAAGGAAGAACCCATTAAATTTTGGAGCGGATCCGGATCCGATTCACGGACAAGCAATAATAGCACAAACCTTGGCGGAGGCTGTGCTCTCCGAGTGCCCTTCTAGCTTCTAGTATTATATCAAACGTACGCACAGATCCACACTGAAGACACATTAAAAAACTAAATTAAACTAAACTGAATTATCTATCACTAAAGTACAGTTTATTGGCTGTAGCTGCGATTTGATTACAGTCATTTGGCTGTGTACTGAACCATGTGGTGCAGTGGAATGCTTTGAATAGCTCAAATGTTGCCATATTTAGAGAGTGTGTGTGTGTGTGTGTGTGTGTGTGTGTGTGTGTGTGTTTCCTTGTAATATTCATGCAATTTAGTTTTATTATGTGAACTATAACACATCTTCAATTGCCTAGGCCCCACACTGTTTACCCCTTGCCAAATTTGTTCCATATTTGAAGTGTTTGATTGCGCAATATGAAATCCAGCGCTTCTGTGTTTTTAAAATATTGAGTAATGACTTTCATGTAACTTTTTAGAACTGTTTATAGCATTTTTGAATGGAATTTTGAAATGAAAATGACTTAAAGATTATTTAAAGATTGTTCACTTAAAGACCAATAGAAACTTTCTTCTTGTCACCATATTTCTGTCTTACCTGGTCAATGCAGTTGATCTTCTCGGCTGGGTAGACCACAAACCCACACCTGGCACAGGACTGCATGTTGACTGCCTGTCCTTTTCCCAAAAGGCCTTTGGTGAAATAACAGAAGCACGGAGCGTTGTCTGAAGCAGGGTGAAAAGTTGGCCCAAAACAAGAGGGTCAGCCAGGCAGGAAAGCGGGCAGTGCGGTGGAGGAGCTGGCAGTGACTCCCAGACAGTCGTATTGGTGCGTCTCTGCTGGTGATAAACTTAGCTCTGGACTGTGAAAGACTGACACTGTCTCTTACTTGACACCATGTCCCATGATGGACCAACCCCCTTTTGTGGGCCATGCTAGAAGACTGGCTGAGTCCAGCTGTCTGTCTGCAGGAGAATGTAAGAGAGAGAGAGAGAGAGAGAGAGAGAGAGAGAGAGAGAGAAGTGTGGAGATGTCAATGCATGTGTGTAATGATCCTGAGATGGAGAGCTAGTTCACCTTTGGACACTTTACTCAGTGTCACACTCTAATAATGCAATACACTGCAATATTTTTTTTTTCTTTTTTTTCACAAATACTGCTGGAAAAGTTAGTCTTAGGTGAAGATAAATCTATTTTTAATATCTTCTAGCATACTGACACACATTCAAATAGATAGATTGATAGATAGATAGATAGATAGATAGATAGATAGATAGATAGATATACATACTGTACATACATACATACATACATACATACATACATACATACATATAGGTCTTTCTACCAGTAGTTTCTCATCCATGGGAGCATTTATGAAAATTACCCGTGGTCATTGTATTTTCTCACAATAACTTTCGTACTTTATATGAAATTTTCAGTGGATCTATTAATAACTATAAATATTGAGACTGTCTATCGGCCAACACTCGTTTTTCTGCATTAGGTATTTTAACCTTTTCTTCCTTGCTGTCAGTTGTCCCATCAATCTCAGTTATAGAAAAGCAATCGATTATCATTGATTGTTAACGTGCCTCTGAGCTTTCACATCGCGCATGCTATGTTGTTCAGCATTAATACAGGCACAACACCATGCAGGAAATATTGCCTGGTGAATAATAGTCTGTATAACATCAGAAAACCGCATGCAAAACAACTGGATAAGCCGTAAAGATAAATTCAAATGTGACCTGTATTTGCATGTTTAATTAGCTACTCCTGGCAGTATGAATAACAAATCAGCCAGACCTGAGTGACGTTACGTTGACGCAGATGCGCACTTCGCAGAGGAGGACCCCAAGTAGCTGAACGCACTTTCAGTTTCTCTTGAAGTAGTTTACAAGGAACAGAAACTTTGTGGGAAAACTCTTGAGAAGCTCAGGGAGAACAACAAGAAAACATGTGTGCATGAGTTGTGTGTAATAAGCTTTAGCTAACGTTGCATACCAGACGTATAACAAAATGTGAGTTGATACCAGCGTTCCCTAAATTGAAAACTTACTGTTTTGATTTATCGCTAACGTTAACTGTAAGCTAGCTAACATGTCGTAAGTAGTAACGACAGCTAACGTTATCAGGCTTTATATATCCTGTGTTAATCAGCTAAATAGCTTACTAAAGGTAGTTGAGGAATATGTGCATCTAATGTAGTTTGGAGCTATAGGGCTTTGACGTGTTTGTGTGTTTAAGCATTAACGTTACCAGTAGTATTTAATTTTTTGTTAACTGTTTGAACAACATTGCCGTTAGCAGTGATGTGGGATAAGAAGATGAAGCAAAGTCAGTGTGGATAACAACTGAACAGGTGTATTGTCGTGTTAAAATACTGTTTGCCATACTGTAGGTGTATTTTAATGAGATGTCAGCAAGCTAGTAGGCTAAGATGTAATGTGTGTGCTGACCTTAGATGGCTGAAGAACCTGCAGTGGCCACTGTGCCTGGAGAGGAAGTTGAGGAGAAGCTGGAAGACACCACAGATGCCAAACCTGACCGCAGAGGGAGATTTCTACTGTTTGGGAGGTGAGTTCCCCTCCAAAGTGTGTGGGAAAACCCACCTAGAGCAGTGGTTCTCAAAGTGGGGTGTGGAGACCCCCGGGGGTCCCTGAGGGAGATTCCAGTGGGACCACAAGATGACGACTAGTTTAATTTGACTAATAATTTAACTCACTTAAAATATTCCCTATTAGAAAATCTATTAATGTGACTGTCCTTGTTATACGTTTCACTTTCATCATTATTACCTCCCCACATACAGTGTACAGAGTTATGTAATTCAATACTAAATCAATAACAAATATCCCATACAAAAGCTTATCTAATGTGTGTTTATTTTGAGGGTGTGCGACATGAAAACATTTAGCCCTGCTGTAGAGTAAAGTTGTTTTTTTTGCTCCAGCTTTGAAGTGTTTTTTACTTCAGCCTTTCCCTCAGTTGTTCAACACACATACACATACACACACATCAGTGTCTCCCCTGCAACAGTGTTGCTAGGTGTAATATTTCTACCGCAAAAAAAAAACAAATATTTGGTTTCTGTTTAGAATAAGTACTTTTGTTATAGTGTCCAAAAAAATAAATAAATGAACAGCTACCTACATTTGGACTAAAACTAGTAAACATGGATGAAATGTGTTACCAAACTCACAATTATTTTTTTTTAACACTTATGCATGGTCCTTCTTAAGATGAGAAAAGAAGAAAACTGCCCACAATTATGTACATTCCCTAAGATATATATAGAAGAGAGTCATTATATATTGAGTTGGAAATATACCAGGGTTACATGCAGGTAATTGTCCTTGGACATGAAGGTGGGGCTGATTCTCCTCCAGCTCCAACCAATCAAAGCACAGACTCTACAAAAATTGTAAGATGAACCCTTTATTCGACCCAGCAACCCAATTTTGGATCGCCTAATTAGTGTGATGATGCATGGAGCGTCTTAAACTCAATTTTAGGACTGGAGTCAGTCCTCAAGTGGCTGCCCAAACTTAGACTGTCATTTGTTACTATACTGCAAAGGATAAAAGAGCAAGTCCGGCATTATGGATGTGACATTTGGACTCACCATGACTGACAAAATAGTTTGCAGAAGCATGCTTTTTATTAAGACTGATAAAAAAAATCCATAGCATAGAATGATCCTGTGGGCTGATTCAAAATGTCTTGGTAGAAAGGACTTTAAAATAAAATTTAAAAAAAGTCTGATTTTTGTGAGATTGTAAAATGGGAAAAATGGGTTTGTGTTTGACATTTGGAACTTTATTTTGTAAAAATGTAAACTATACATCACTGGCTGGCATGGGCACAAATGTAAGGAACGTTTCTGAGACGCTCTTTATTTGTTCCAGTCTGGCTCACTAGGTGGCACTGGAGGAATATTTGTCAACGTTCTACCAGACACTGGCACTCAAACACAAAGTCTGTGTGCTCTGTCTTTCATTTAGATTTTTTTCCCCCAAACGCCAGAATAAGAGCAGATGGTTGTTGTATTACTCAACACAAAATATTCTTAGAAAACCACAAAAGAATAAACACAACTCAGATTTTAGATTTCAACTAACAAGAGTGTTAGTCAATTGTAGGCTGATTAGTTAAATGATCATTAAATGTACACTAAGTGTGGAAGGCCTAATCTGCAGTCCTAAGTGGGGCCTAAGTAGTATGTGTTTGTGTGTGTTTGCATTGCCACTGCATTGTCATGGCTACCTAACTGCATTGGCTGGTCAGAAACATGCGCCCCTCCTAACTTTGCAATGGCTGGTTCAAAGTCAATTAGAAAGTATTAGGTCATGGCCCTGATTAACTCGGCAGTGGGCGCTTTTCAGACAAACAAGACTTGACGTTGAAAAAATAAGTATTGGTGCCTTTGCTTCTCCTCTGAGTGAATAGTCTGTAAAGTTTGATTCTCACTCAGTATTACAAAGTTTCATTTTCCACTATTTTCTTGCGGAAACATTAGGATTCAAGACTGAGTTCTTTGTTCTTAGTCATGCCCAATTGTGTATAGTGTCATAGAGGTGATAATGAAAATTGTTGTCTTATTGCTGAAATTTAGGGCTCTGTTTACATTTTAGCTTACTTTTTTCTTTTTTTTTCTTGACATGAACATATGGTTTATTTGATTACCAAAGTATGTCAAAGTATATTTTACACTATGTCACTAGTGTTTTCATGTCTACTAATTTGATATAAGCCAATAAGGCTGAGATCTAGATTTTGAACCAAGACAAGGCGCCATGCAGCATTTTTTTTTGTGACGACGCCAAAGTTGCCTAATCCCACCAGTTTTATAAAGGATGTGGAAAGCTGTCTTAAATATGCCCTATTAAAGTTTCATCATTCATCTAAAACATTGCATCACGCAGAAATTGTAAACTAGACGAAGGCTGCAGGTCCAACACGAGCACAAAGGAAGAAATAGACCAGAAAGATCTTTTACATTTCTCTTTGCCCTCTTTCTTAATTAATTTAAGAAGAAATTGATAAGCATTTTGACTCAGAGAAAATACAGTTCAGGCTTTTTCATTATTAAGACTGCCAAGAAACTTATTTGTAAGCCTATCCACAGCCTAATTTAAATATAGCTAGGCCTTTCTTGAGGCTGACTAGTCGACTAATTGACTAATTGACTTTTGCAAATTCCTAGTTTGAAGCATCTGTAGGTGTTAGGCGTTAGGCTAGTAGGTGATTTTCTCAGAATTTAATGAATTTTTGATGGATCCCTCCTTATATCTCGATCTAGCTTAAAGACCGAGGCTCCTAGCCACACACAGTATGTGTGCTGGTACAGGTGGATTCTGCCTGTCAGCAGAGGAGCAACATGTTGCCCTGTCTGACCTCAGCAGGGAGCGGGGCGCAGGGGCCATGTGTGAATAGGCCTTTAGAAAGCTCTGGCGTAGTGGCGTGGCTGCTGACTCAGGGGGCTCACAGTGCGCCGCCCCTGTCCTCAGCACACACTGGCCCAGTCCAGTCTCCATCCACTACAGAGAGCATGTCAGTATCCTAGCACACAGCCAAAAAATAAGCGGTCCAGGTCTGGAGAAACTAACTCTTTCAGGGGAAAAAAAAAGAAACAAGACAAGAGCAACGCATTTCAGATGCAGAGTGGCGTAGCACTTAATGACGAACCCAGGTAAGAGAGATTACAACCGCCTCATCCTCCTCCTCACCCCCCACCCACCTGCTCCGTTCCTGCCATGCCCAGCCCACAGTACCACAGAGGTGCGGCTCTTTGCCCACCCTCACTCAATTGTTTGGTCTGTTGGCACAATTCGGAGGGGTGAGGGGGGGCTGGGGGGGGGGGGGGGGCTTCGAAAACTTCTGGATCACATGTTTATTAGAATATGGCTAGGTTGGCTGTGTGTGTATGCGTGTGAGAGTGTTTGTATGCGTTGCTGGGTACGGGGTCCTCATTGTTCCAGTGCTTGAGTAACCTGATGACTAGGCTCTTCTGGAACAAGCATGGATTTTGTGAGCCCCCAGTGGGCCGCTGTGGCTTAGCTATCTGGATGGATCCTTTAAAGAATGGAAATATGACAGGTGCGTGAGAATTGCCACTCGTGAAAGATTTCCTCTGTCGCTGAATATACTTTGATTTGCTTATGATTTCTCGATATCGGTGCTAACATGTTCTAGCTTCTTCGACCTGACAGTGGATTACTGTGACCGAATTTGGCCATGACATTAATGCCTCATTTGAAAATGTATGTACTCCTTGGTCTCTGAGTAAGTCGTTAAGGGTGCTTTCGATGTTCGTGTGAGTTCTCCTTGTGTTGATGTTGGAAGCCTTGACATTGACTGAAGTCACTGGTGTGTCTTGAAAAATTTCGGCATGTGAGACAGTGTCTTGTACTGTACGAGTCAAGGATTTTATTGAATTTTTAACTGCCCACTTGCGGTAAGTGAACATCAGCAAACATTTAGGTTCTGTAACCTCTACCATTGTAGAAGTTGTGAGTTTAGCTTCATCAAAAAGCTAAAAACTGCTTTTTCCTCTTCTTTATTTTCCTTTTTTTTCAAGAAGCATACGTCACTTTTTTTGATGGTTTTGATTGTACAAGAAATATTAAGTCTCAGATGGCTATAATGTCTTCGCATTGTTATTTTCTCCCTCAGAATTACATCTCTGTAAGCAAAAAGAAGAATATTGTTATGATTTTGTTTTGTGTTGTATGGTTTTAATTTACTTCCAGAAATATAGGAAGGCTATTATTGCACTCTTTCAAAAGATGAGCTGGACCTGTCAAAATACACAATTTTTTTCATTATTACAGTCTTCAGATGTTCAGATGTACTTCAGATTGGATGTTGATTGAGTTGTTCTGCATTATTTTTCTCAGAAACTCAATAAATAATTGATTTTTACTTTAGTGACGGCTTGAAAGGAAATCATACTGCAGCTTTTAAGTGGTAAATTTTAATTGCATATATATAGTCTTAATCCAAATACTACTGTGGAAATGTTTTTTTGAAAGCATTAAATTTCCTTTTTAATATTCTGTTTCTCCATCTGTCTCTTGACACCATTAGTAAGAAGAATAAGGATGGCCAGACGCGGGAGCAGGACTACTCTTCTGAAAGCCATTACAGAATTGTTTCACCAACATTCCAGTATAAGATGAGCCACCAGCGAGTGGGCAAGTGCATCATCATCAACAACAAAAACTTTGATGAAAAGACAGGTACGCATGTTAACATACGGGGGGATTTTACACACCAGTGCTAGGTTTCAAACACATTGTACATCTATACCAATTCTGCATTATATATCGTCAGAAAGAGCGTGTATTCTAAGCAAATTGTCTTGACAGGGATGAATGTACGCAATGGCACGGATCGAGACGCAGGCGAGCTGTTCAAGTGCTTCAAGAGCCTGGGCTTCGACGTCTGCATCTACAATGACCAGACGTGTGAGAAGATGGAGCGTCTTCTCAAAGAGGGTGAGCAATGGAGTGCCCTCTGTCATTTCCTTGTTCGGGCACCAGCCATTGTTTACACACGCCTTATTTCCTTATAATGGTCCAAGTGCATAACAGTGGTGTACTGATTTGATGCCATTACCAATCCTAATAACAATCATGGTTCCCACGGTCATGGAAAACATGGAAAGGTTATTTGAAAATTGTGTTTCCAGATCTGGAAAAGTAATCGAAAATGATACATATGCAAAAAGTTTTTGAAATGTCATGGAAATAGGTTCTGTTTTTTTAAACCAGTCAAAGTATCAAACAGCATGGCTGTTGGCTGATCTACTGACCTTTGAAGGAATAATGATAACAACCCAGATAACAAATGTCCTGATTACGTCCTAGTTGTGGTGAGCCAAAACAAGATCTGGCCCATTAATATCAGATATTTAAAAAAAAAAAAAAAGGAATCATTTGAACATAGATTCTGGCAAGTATTGGTCATAGGAATTACATTATATGACAAATCATGGAATTTAATCAACAAAAATGTGTAGCAAGACTGAACATTGCAAAACATTCAAACATCAACAACCACCATTGCCATAAATCCGCAGAAATGCTGGGATTGGCAAGCATAACCAACCAATGGTAATCTAGGAGAGACATCTCTATGCATTATCCTGAACCACTGTCAACATCATAAAACATGCATTCTACTTTACACTGAGAAAGTTGACTAAAGTGGTGCTAATAGAAAAGATGATAATGCTAATTGATTTAAATACATTTTTAATAGGAACTTAAGAGTTTAATTTTTTTGTATTTTAACCTTTTTCTTAACTGTTTCTGTTTTCCTAACTATTATTCTCTTCTGGTTAAGTGACAATTGTAAATAATAGCTTTCAAAGGAACTATCAGCCTCAAATCAATGGAAAACTTACATTCCTGGTGTTTTGGTGTTTGTTGGCCAGGAAAAAAACAACAACTCCTCAGTGATGGCAAGGAAAAGTACTTAGATGTTGGTAAAGTGAATATTGGGATTTGAAATAGCCTATCACTTTACTTGGCAAACAAAAGCACAGAATTAAATTTATATTGGAAACCAGATTCAGCTTTGCCAGAGTTATCAGTTTTGAAATATATAGTTTATTTGCTGTTTAAGTTGATTCCCCTTTAAATTGCAGTGCTAGCTGCACACACAAGTTCACATTCAATGAACGTTAAGGGTGCTGTTTGTTTCTTAAAGCATCATCAATTAGATCAGCCAGCATGTGGCGCTGTTGTAAAAATAATCACACAGGTTACAGTGAAATTTCTATGGCTCTGCTATCTGTCCAAAGATGAATACTGTTGGTATCACTGATCAGAGATCTTAGATCAGAAACACAGGAGCACTGGTCAAGTTACACGACCAGATAAAGTCATGGGCCGTAAAAAAAAAAACACTTGAGAACATGAAGATGATCAAGAACCTCAAGAACATATAACCATAGGAACTTCATGGCAAGCAGGAGGCATAAACCTTCCTGTTTTAAATTTGGACGAATATGAGATTTTGATGGGTGGTATGGAAATTTTGTAGCCATCCATTTACAACAAAACTGTTGCGTGCCATTTTAAAATTTTCTGCATTGATTTCAATCTGTAAACTGTTGGTTTATTTTTTTGTTTTAATTTGAATTAAGACATTTCTGACTCTTACATTGATTGACTGAGCTACTGATACAAGGACTGACAGTATTTTACAGCTTAAACTGGGTTTTAAATGTATTTAGAGACTAAAGACTGAGCTGAGCTAAGCGTGTTTGTTTGTGTGTGCATGGGTCAGCCTCGGAGGAAGACCATAGTGACAGCTCGTGTTTCGCCTGTATCCTGCTAAGCCACGGTGAGGAGGGCATGATCTACGGCACAGACGGAGCCATGCCCATCAAGACCATGACCTCGCTGTTCAGGGGTGACATGTGCAAAAGCTTAGTGGGCAAGCCCAAACTCTTCTTCATCCAGGTACACAGACCTTGTTTTCTGAAGACTGGCTTTTAGACATGAGTGCCATATGAACACATGATCATTTTGTGATTATGTAGCAATCATATTGCAGTTGTGGTATGACTTATAATTGTAGAAGTCTAGATTTATGTCTTAAGGGGAAAACCAGGGGTCTAAATCAAAGGTCTACCCCCGCAACAGAAAAATAGAACTTAAACTTATTTATTTTTGCTTATTTATTTTTGTTGAGAACACAATTGCAAGGTTTGAAACGCTTTCAATAGCTCCACAACGATAGATAATACTACTACTATTACTGTTACTAATAATAATAATAAATGCCCATTTTGTACACAAATTCAAAATATTGTCCGTCCCTGCTTTTAAAGACAGTTAATTTTTAATTGCCTCACCAGGTCATCGTTGAGAAAGCTACTCAGGATCTCAATGAAATGTCATTTCATTTACTTCACCAGGCTTGTCGGGGTTCAGAGTTTGATGATGGTATACAGACAGATTCAGGTCCTCCAAACGATACCCTGGAGACGGATGCTAATCCAAGACATAAGATTCCTGTAGAGGCAGATTTCCTCTTTGCCTATTCAACTGTGCCAGGTAAACCTCAGCTTTGAATTAATTTTAAAATATGCGTTTGGGTTGCCAAGTAAATTGCTCCTTGAATGTGAAAATGTTTTCGGTATTTGTAATATCAGTGAATGCAGTGTACAGAGTCAAAAGTTTGGACACGCATTTTTCTTTATTTTTAATATTTTTCAGATTTCAGAATAATAGTAAAGACATCAAAACTAGTACATAACACAAATCGAATTATGCAGTTATTTATTATGCAGTAAAAAAGTGATAAACAAATCAAAACTATCTTATAATTTAGATTCTTTAAAGTAGCCACCCTTTGCCTTGATGGAAAGGCAAAGGCTTTGGAAAGAAATTCATACATAGGCATCAACTTCACTATTTATATTTGTCTAAGAAACAAATTTCAAGCATTTAAGCATAAGCCTTTAGATCCAAATGGCTTTAAGATAATGAAAAACATTCAATCAGGTCTGTCCAGACTTTTGACTGGTAGTGTATATGCGCTTATTTGTGTATCCACTATGTGTGTGCTTGTTTCAGAGCCTAGTTTAGGGACTGACGCGTGCTGCTCTTCCAGGGTATTACTCTTGGAGGAACCCTGGGCGCGGCTCCTGGTTTGTCCAGGCACTCTGCAACGTCCTGAACGAGTTTGGCAAGCAGCTGGAGATCATGCAGATCCTGACACGGGTCAACTACATGGTGGCCACCAGCTTTGAGTCCTGGTCCGAAGACCCGCGCTTCAGTGAGAAGAAGCAGATTCCCTGCGTGGTCTCTATGCTGACCAAAGAACTGTATTTCAACTGACCGCCAATCTGACTATGACTCCACAGACCGACTGACCGCCAGACTGACTGTTTGACTGACTAGACTGACTGTTTCAGGTACCGACTAAGCGGTCAAAATATTCAGGGATGATCCAGGCCCAGCAGGACACTGCACATTTTGGGCATGTATGCCATTTTGCACGTGTAGCTGGGCCCAAAACAAGCTCTCCATGAGAAAAATATATATATTTACAGTGGCACTCCGCGTTCATGTGTTGATGGTGATACTTGCCTCTTCTTCAGGCTATTCTTCAGAATAATGACGTCACATTTGATCTGATCTTTGTCGACAGGCATTGTGAAATATCCATGTTATTCTACCAGCCCGGGAATTTTGCTGCCATTTTTTGTGGGTTTGGGGAATCATATCTGAATATGTGTCTCTCCATTTTCCAGCATTTGCAATGGATTTTGATAGGAATCGAACACAGTGGATAGGATTCTAAAAGGAAAGTCTTGGCACTTAGTGCGTGTATGGCATGGAATTGACTTCTGATTTAACAAAATAATCTACATTTTGTGTTCTGAGAGCAATCTCTCCAGAAACAAATCCAACAACAGTCCAATAACAATAGATTTGTACTTGGCCTTAGATATTATGTGCACAATATTCTGTCACTGGTACACAGTAAAATCAATTGGAAACCAGGTGGCAGTTTAATGTTGTAAGAGCCTTTATGAATGAATCCTGTCCAATTTTGATATGTCTTAATTTGATTTTGCAAAACAGCCTGTAGTAATGGCTCTTTTGAGATGCACTAGTTAATGTAAAGCACTTTCCACTGGGAAACTGAGTAGAGAATGACCACAAACACTTTTGGATGCAATGTAAGGAATAAAAATCAGCTGGAAAATGGATCAGATCATTTTCAGCTGTCGGTGTTTTAATGTTTTTCAACTGTCAGTGATAAAAAACAAACAAACAAACAAGACTCCTAAGAGCAAAAACCTGTCATGTTGCTCCTGCCATAGACTCAGCTATGGCAATGTCTCAGCTCTCCTAGCAGGTTAAGTTCTAGTTCGTAGCAGCATGCTGGCATCCTCAGGTTCCTTAATGTGTTAATGTTACAGAACTTCATTAATGGCTAGGAAGATGTGATCATCTGCTGTTTAACAAAGAGTTATATGAGACTTTGGGTCAAAGGCATAGTAAGTAGTCCACCCCCATTAAAGCAAGAATCATTTGAGATTTTGCCAGTTTTCTCGAGGTGCAGACATTAAATTCATGATGTTGAAGACCTCGAGACTGGCAATGAAAACTTGCTTGTTGTTCAAGCTTGAACAAGTGAAGTTAGTGTATTTGCATATGATCAAAATGATGCACTTTTCTTCTTATTGGTCAGGGTCCAATAAATCAGTCTATGAATTTCCCATTATTAACCTTTGACATTTAGACAGTCCTTTTCACTCTCTTAAACAATATTTCTACACTACTTACCAAAGGGTTTTGCACCAGATAGAGAAGTTGGAATGTCTAAAATGTGTCATAACTTTGGGAAATATCATGATGGATTAACTGGATTGTGGCCCAAAGCACAAATGCCCACATCGTTTCACTGTATATCAGTGTGGTAAATTGTCAGTCAAACATTACTACAGTAAAAGGTACCTAGCAATGTCTTTCTATTTCTTAACGCCATACAAAAAAAGTGAGCTTTGCATTGATTCCTATAAAAATATCTTAAAAAATCAATCAAAAAAAAACTTTTATCTTCTAATTTGCTTTAATTTATTCCTTTTAAGCATATTGTGCACATTGCTGAACAATGTTTAAAAAATACTGAAAATATTCCTAGTAAATGAAAAGCATATTTAGTGAATGAATTCATTATTGTCATTGTGTTATATGATAAAATCCAAAAAAGGTTATTTTTAAAATGATAGACATTTGCTGAAGGTCATTATAACGTACACAAAGATTGTATCTGCAAATACACTTCGTTTTTGTCCCAAAGTCAGACGTTTTCTGTCTGTCAATCACAGAGGCAGCTATTACTGGTGGTGACAAGTCTGACCATTCACAATCCACATGTCCAGAATGCATGCTCTCATTGTTGCTGCAAAGTTTTTGCATTATTCACATGATTGCATGTGTCAGTAACTTTGGGGAAAAGTTCAGCAATAGCTTGAATTTCTTTTGATATTTTCCTTTTTTCAGTCTTTGTATTTTTTCATCAGTCATTTTTTATTTCTAACACTATTACACAATATTTCTAGGTGCCAGAACCGTGATCAGTACTCTGGCGTAAGGTAGACACTTTACCCATTATACACACAATGTGCCTGTCCCATACAGACACAACTCTTGAATCCTCTCGACACATGGATCTCTGATCAGTGATGTGGTGCCCAACCTGTGCTGAAAGGAGTGTTTGCTCCACTTTTTTTGGAATGGAATTGAAGGGGGAAAAAATATTTTAAGGGGTAAATTTTTAAATGCTTTCCAGTGTTAAATGCTATTGTCCTCAGGAATATATTTGAAAAGATTTGGACAAATGAATGGATGAATTAAATAGAAAGTATAATCTGGCCCCATTTTTAATTTGGGGCAATACATTGCTTAAATTACTTCAAATCAGAGGAATGCTTATGTAAACATTATTTTATTGTATTAAACATCAAGAATATATTGTGTAATGAGTTGTGTGGTTCTTTTTTGTCACATCATCTTGCGCATGTCTATAAACCCATAGAGAGCACATTGAAAGGCTGATGTTTTTTGCACAATATAAGTGAGAGATGCATGAAATATAAGACAATCAATTACAGACAGAGAACATCGCTAAGATCAACTAAACCCCAAACCCAAATCTGTGTAAAGCCTGACATATTATGATAAAAAGCATGCTACTGAAATTGCCATCTGCTATTGGCTGATCTTTGGTGCCAGGTGATGTCACTTTCGAGTACAACAGGTGGTGACATCACATGGCACCAAAGATCAGCCAATAGTAGATGATAATTTCAGCAGCGTGTTTTCTATTAGAGGTCATTCTTTACACAGATTTGGGGTTGGGGTTTAGTTACTCTTTAAATATTGTAGACACACCTAAAAATTTTAAAAATTTAGACCGGCTTGAACACCATATTCAAAGCTGATGTGCCATAGTGCCAGACAGGCAGCCGATGCGCATGCCCCACAGCAGGGAACATTCCTTGGCCATTTGTATCCTGTCCCTCCCTCTCTCCCTCCCTGCTACCTCCAAGGCATTTCTGCCCCGCCTCAGAGGGTCGGAGCTGATCGGGACGCATCGCAGACCTGAAGAGGCTTCCAGTTAGTCCCTTGGTTATCGTGACCGGGGCACACTGCCTGATGAAGGGAGCCGGTGAAGGTGCCGACACAGAAGCAGTGGAGTGGGGTCATGGTGTCGGCCCCCAGGAAGCACACCGAGCCCCCGGGGAAGCTGCAGTACACCCCGATGCGGGCGAACTGCTTTCCCGCCACCAGGGGCAGCTCATGTGGCGCCCCGCCGTGCCAGGCCGTGTAGTCTCCGTTGAAGTATTCCACGCACCACGACTCCCTGCCCCGGCCCAGCCAACAGTCCTGCTCACGGCCCTTCCGCGGGATACTAGGGTAGGTGAGACCCAGCTCCCAGTAGGTCTTCCCACTCACCTCCACTTCCCAGTAATGCCGACCCTCGCTGAAGCCTTGCCGGCTGATTGCGTTTAGGGTGGTGTCAAAGCGGGAGGCCGTCTCGGGGACCTCCTGCCAGGTGTCTGTGTAGGTGACAAGGTCGCCCTTGGGGGAGATGATCAGTTTGGGGTGGGCAGTGTCAGGGTCGAGGACAACATCTGCAGCATCTGAGTAGAAAACAACAGATCAATCTCATGTCTCACATTCTCCTAGAAAAGCTGAAAGTGTGAAAAGCATGGTTGGAATCCAGTAGGAAACTGAAACAGAAACTCCCCAGAAAGTGAAATAACAGAGAAGGGTGTCAAGGGTGAAAATAAAACACCCTTGACAAGTATTGCATGTTGAGCTGTATGTACTCCTTTAGGGCTAATTGTAACCTTTGCCTTACTGAGGAGCGAGACTCTACCTAACATGTCAATCTCCCTGTGACTCTGGGTGAACTCACAGCTCTGAAACAGTTTCTTGGTGACAGGGACCTGGGATCTGATGAACAGCAGCAGATTGATGGTTAGACTGAGAAGCTGTTCGTTCTTGAACTCGTCCATCTGAATCAGGTCAGGGTCAGTCAACTTCAGTGTCTCAGAAATTCTAATTACAAAAAAACAAAACAAAGGGTTTGGAGTTGATACCTCGTACAGGACTCCTACAGACATGGAAAAGCAATGGAATTTGAAAAATTAGTGTAGAAAAAGTTTTGGAAACTTGTGGAAATTTGTTCAAAATCTTTTTTTCAGATAGCCAATGATATTTAAAAGAAGAAACACGTTTACATAAGCTCTTAAACAAAAAATAAACATTTAAACATAGATGCTTACAAATGCTGGTCATGGAAATTGTGCTATAGATTATGGTACAGTCATGGAATTTAATAAGCAAAATTGTGCAAGATCCCTGCCTTCATTTAGTATTGATTTTGTATACAATTATGATTTTGATACAATTATGATGATTACGATATGAGCATATGACATGATGTACTGGTATAAACAAACAAAAACTGCTAAGAGATCACAGTATGTCTAAAATGTGTTTGCTAACAATCTAAAACAATCTCAGTCAAGTGTTTACAGAATGACTATTGACGTCATGACGACGTGATTAAAAGCGATAAATAAGAAACAGGTCTTGATGGTAACAATTGCTTAGCTCTTGCGTCATTGGCTTTTTTTTTCCACTGCCATTTCCTGAATGTGCGAGGCAAAATGATAACCTATCAAATGTGAATGTCAGGTATTCGCTATCACATCACAGATCATCCGGTTCTGTCAATCACTAAAAGTCACTTAAGGTGTTTATTTTACTTGCTATCTATTGTTGGATTTTGTAGCTGGTTAAAAGATAATTGGAGGTGCACAGTGCCTTATTTTCTCAGGTTTTAACAGAGTAGCCTTATTTTTGACACTTCTTGCATGATGAGTCTTGTCATTTTTCAAATTTTTTTGTGTGCAAAAGTTCATGACGTAACAGATGCAGTGGGGAAAAAAATAATTTGGGGCAGAGGAAAGAGAACCATTGCCTGCTTATGTGAACATACCTTTTTTCTGTTTCGGCACTCTGTATAAGGCATAGAAAGAACACAGTTATTGATCTATATGCCATAGACAGAAGCTCTATGAATGATTTCAAAGCCTTTGAAATGTTACCATATGAAATCAAAACTGAAGGATTTGTCCCTGCGGTTACCTGAATGTCAATTTGTTGTGTGTCCGTCTTCACCTGAGCACTGATGTTGGCCAGCTCCTGGTCCAGATCCTGGGTCAGGTGGTAGCAGTCTTCCATCCTCTCCTCCACCAACTTCTCTGTGGCCTCGTGCTCCATGTCCAGCTGGGTCAGCGTGATCCGCAGGTCCTCATCCAGAATCCGCCTCATGTCCTCATACTTCTTCTTGATCTTCTCCTTCAGTGCATTGGTCTTTTTCTGAAGTGGGGGAGACAAGGGAGTAGAGAGTATAAGGATTGCATTTCTATATAGGACTGTATTTGGACAGATTAAAAGTTGATGAGCAAATGTAGTTAGAAACTGAAAGATTTTCTGAGGTAGGAAAGTCATTGTCTGATCTATATCCCAATTTCTTTCTCAGTAAAATCCTAGCATTTCTGGTTAACTATTATCTTTCCAGGCCAACTAATGGAGTAGGTGAATGAAGATTTTGCAGATGTACAATGTAGGCTAATGGGGAAAAAATGGAGATGGGAAAGTCAGATTGTAATTATTAACCATTGACAGCCAGCAATTCCTTTTCACTTGCCAAAGGTGGTACCACTTTATTCACAAGAGAACACATGAAAGTCAAACAATATCATTGACTTACTGTCATCTCCACCTGCTTGGCTGCCAGTTTCTTCATCCTGTAGGCGATGACATCTCTTTGTCTCTGCAGGTGCTGTTGATGTTTCAGAAGCATTTCCTTTGAGAAACACACAAGCAGAAAGCAGATGAAGAAAACAGAAACAGATCAAGGCACTGCAGATAAAAGAAGCAGAAAATAAAGACTACAAGTGTTGGGTCAATAGGGACAGCTCGCCAGTGAAGCCACAACCACCAGAGCTTTTATAGCACTGCCTCAGATGCCAAGGCTTTGTTGTAGGGGAGGGCTGAGACTAGTGGAGGGACGGGGTGGTCTTGTGATATGTGCACTGCCCCTCACCCTCCACCTCCACTTGGAAGCATGGGCCTTGTTCCATTAATGGAGCAGAGAATGTAAATCTAAACTTTGGAGACAAGGGGAAGGAAAGTGCTAGTGGAGTCGGGCCGCAGGGCAGACAGGCAAACCGTCAGACCTGAGCAAGAGTTATTCCATGTCCTACTAAACAAGAAGCCAGGGAAAGCTCTATTTATACTGACTTGACTGACCCTGATGTATATGCAGGTGTGTGGGTGTGTGTGTATGTGCATGTGCATGTGGCCTATATGCACATTTATGGAAGCTTGTGAGACACTGATGACACACAGATATGGTTTGTGCTCATGGAAAGTTCATACACAATTATTTTCCACACAGGCAGAGTGCTTGAAACATCTCCTGAAAAAGATGTCAGGCTCAGAAAGTTAAATTGGTCCCAGCCGGCCATGACCCCGCCAGGCCTTTTACACACATAGCGCAAATGGCCCATGCATATGTATAAGTGGGGAAATGTCAAATGCACCTATAGCAGCCGCTCCGTTAACTCCCACTGATGCCCACATCACAGCATACAGACAGAATGGCACTCAGACTTGGCACTCCGGGGACAACAGTCTGATTGACCCCATCTCTTCCTCCCTATGACAGTGGCAATTGACAACCATTATCTTGGCCCATGTCTCATTAGAAGACATGTAAGAAGTGGCAGATACAGCAGCGCCACATGTCCCCATTTCAACGCCACCTCAACTGTGATTGTTCTGACACACATGCCCATTTGCAAGACAGTTTGGGAATCAAGAAACATGCCAAACTAACAAGTTTAGAGAGAGATTTGCTATCAACTGAGACACTCTGCTGATAAATCGCGCTTTAATCACTCCAAACTCCAATCATCTGCTTCTAACCTCCAGAAACTTTTCTCTATCTTCTCCTCTCTTCTCAACCCCCCTCCACCTACTACTACTCCCTCCTCTCTTTCTACCAAAGACTTTGCAACCTACTTTGAGAAGGAGGTTAATGACATCCAATGCTCCTTCTTCCAGCTTCCCTGCAGTGCTTCCCCCTCAGTCACTTTACTGCCTGTTCCTCTAATCTCACTGACGCTCTCCCCATCTCACCAGATGAAGTTCTAAAATTTGTCTTCACCGGCAGACCTAGAGGGGAAGGACAAAATATACCAAACAATATATAAATATCAAGTGCCCAGTAAGGAGTAGAGCCACCCTTTGCCTCTAGAACAGCTTCATTCCTCCGGGGAATGTTGTCATACGAGTCCTGAACTGTGTGCAGTGGGATTTTGGACCACTCCTCAAGAAGGAAAGCCTCCAGTTCTTTGAGTGATCAAGGAGGTGGAAATCTACTTTGCATTCTGCGCTCCATAAGTTCCCATAAAGTCACGTTTGGATCTGGTGATTGGGAGGCATTTGACTTTCCTGGTGTTCATGTAACCTCTCTTGAATACTTCATACACACTTCTATATACTTTCAACCCACAATGTCTGTTGCCAACTGTTAAACACGGTGGTGGGGGATAATTGCTCTGCATGGTCGAATAATGGCCAAGGAATATGTGGCAATTTATGTGTGTATGGTAAATGGTTGCATATTCCTTGACTGCATGACTGATAATTCTACAATTCAGGCACTGGCTAACTAACAGTGCTCCTCTTTGAAGCACTGTTAGCCTCATGTTGCCTTGAAAACTTGTGTGGTGAATGATATCTTTTAAACTTGACACATACTGCTAATTGACATCCAACCTATGGCTCACCTGTGTAGCTTTGTAATTGTGATTTAAGTCCTTTTTCGTGTGGTTTTTCTGGCCTCTTCACCTCATCTCCTGACGCTCCCCTCCCTGACTATCATCATCAACTCCTGACATCTGCCTGCTTAAAACATGAAAATCACCAAGATTGGAGTTACAAGGTTTTCACATGACAGCAGCGTTATGCAAGTGTAGCACAAAATGTGCTGTGTACAAGCGTGCCAGGCAGCTAAATTCCTAAAATTTCCTCCTAAAAATCCCCCATGTTCTGAAAGGTGGGGTTTCCCTAAGGAAAGCTGCCCGGAATCCTGCACCTAAACAACACGGCTGATATTACAGTAAAAGCAATTGAACCAGCTGGGAACCAGAAACTCCACTTTGTAGTAGGAATACCTACTTCACTGTTCGCCAGGTGCAGGACAAACCTTGAGCTTCCTGATATAGCAGCACTTCACAAAAGAGAGCGAGCTGAGCAGGATCTCTTTACAAGTCCTCCACAGGTAAGCATGTTCACTTTTCCTGCCAGTTTAGCTCCACTGATACATTTGTTGGTATTATTTGGTATTCCTTTAGTATTTCCCCATGCTGTGGAACAAAGTATGTTTTTCTTTCGCTTGACAAACCACACTCTCTTGTTTAGTGAACAAGTAGTGAATGTTTGAATATATAACCTTAACTGCCTTAAGGCTTAGGCATGATATAAAGAGAAGGGTAAAATTCGGTGGATTTGCCTTTAAAATTTCTGATTTGTGTTTATACTTATACTTAGACTGATAAAAATTGTAATAAATGTGTACAATGAGGCCATAACTGCACTGAATAATGCATTGTCATACATGTGTACTAGCATGTGTACTGGGCTTCTGGTTGTGAATGGAGCCTTATGTTTGGCTTGATTTTCACTGAGGGGTGAATCTATTTTTAAACCATATTGTTGGTTTAAAAGGTTAACTATTTCCCTCCTGGTTTATTTTTACACTGTTTTGAAGAGACAGAGACTGATACATTCCTCTGTTATTTTTGTTTTGCAGCGGTGTCACAATGCACAAGGGCCAGAAGGCCTCAGGTAATATATCACATCTGGAAATCTGTTTAATTGTCTGGATCTGGTATTTGTAATTACTTGTTGGTATTCAATGTGGTTTAAGCTCATTAAGCCAATTAGAAAACCAGTTTTTGTTTAGGATTTACTTTGTCAAGTCACATAAAACAGTCATTAGACAAAGAATCCTGGAATGTGCTAATGTGCCAGTGGAACGATTCGGGATTCATCAATAGTTAGTGGAGTTTAGTCACTTGCTGATGTGCATGTGCTTTGTTTGGAGAAGTTTAATATTTGGCTACATTTTGTTCCAAAGTTATTTTCTCTTCCTTCATATCTTGTTCATCCCCCCTTTATAAATCCTGGGCTGGATTCCCCAAACAACACCCATATAAATAAAAGTATGGCAGATTTTTGTAACAATATGGTGTCAAACAGAGATGTAATGGAAGATCAAAAACAGTGTTTTTCCACCAGGCGGAAATGCTGTGTTCTACAAGCCAGTTGGCGTTGACGTATCAGTGATGAGATCTGGATATTTGTTCAAGTCTCCTCCCTCCAGACGGCTGACGACAGAGGCGAGTTTTACAAAGCTGTAGATCGACTTGTTAAGTTATATTTATTTATTTATTTTTTTCATTTTTTGGCTCATCTATTGACATTGTGGTGTTTCTCCTTCAGAAATCATGGAAAAGGCGTTATTTTGTGTTATTCAAAATAAACGAGCAGGAGCACCAGCTCAAGTACTTCAGGAGTGCAGAGCACAAAGACAAGCCACTGGGAGGGATAGACTTATCACAGTATGTTCTCACCTAGCTATCTTAAACTGTATTTTCCCAACAGCATCCCTCCACAAGTCTCTAGGCCTGCTGTCTGTCCCTTTCATTTCACTGAGCTATTTTTAATACAACATTCACTACCAGTCAAAAGTTTGGACATGTATTTTTCTTTATTTATACTATTTTCCACATTTTAGAATAATAGCAAAGACATCAAAACTATGAAATAACACAAATAGAATCATGCAGCGACCAAAAAAGTGTTAAACAAATCAAAACTATCTTATATTTTAGAATCTTTAAAGTAGCCTCCCTTTGCCTTGATGGAAAGACAAAGGCTTTGGAAAGAAATTCATACATAGGCATCAACTTAACTATTTATTTTTGTGTAAAAAAAACAAATGTCAAGTATTTAAGCATAAGCCTTTAGATCAAAATGGCTTTAAGGAAATGAAAACCATAGTACATTCAATCAGGTGTGTCCAAATGTTTGACTGGTAGTGTACTAAATTCAACTTTGCTTTTGAGTCTAGAGCCCCTCTTGCACTATGTCTGCCGTCTTTTCAACATGACGTCTATAGTCGGTTTCCTTCCATCAGGGTCTCACTGTTGTTGGTAAGCCCTCAAAACCACCCGAAGTGGAGCTGGATCCAGAAGAGCTTCAAGTGTTCCCCGTCCTGTGTGCTCTATGTCAAGGCTGCTGAGCGGGACTACTTCCTCGTCGGAGAGAACAGGTCAGTCAGCTGGTGTTTATGGGTAAGATAAAGCACCGAGATGGAATTTATGGCTTCATTACCAACTTCCACACATTCTATTACACCGCAAAGTTAAAAAAAAAAAAAAAAGTCCTGACATACCACACTTGAGCCAGAAACACAGGAGCCGGGCACACTGTAATGTCACTTCACTGTGACTAATTCTCTGGAGTTTGTTCTGGACAGGCAATTTGAGAGCAAATTTTGATTATTACTATCATCATGGCATTTGAAATAATTAGAATCGGTGCGTGAGTATTGGTTGGATTTTAGGGATATGTGTGAGGAGGAAAGGATATCTGGATGAGCAGCCAGTAACCCAAAAAACCTCATCTAAAGTCTTAATTAAAACTCTGCCTGCTGTCCGTCCTCTTAAGATCTTTAGATCTTTCATCAATGTTCGTCAGTGGAGTTTTGTGAAGTTCGCCCAAGTGGAGGGAGAAAAAGCTATAGTTCAATCACTTATCATTTTACTGTAGCTCTACGTATATATATTTTTGGAATATGCATGGATACAACCATTGTAAGTTAATATTACTCTTCTAGGGAGATTGGCTCTTGATCTTGTAATGTCAGTGCATAGACAAATAGTACCAGATGCATGGATTGCATTCATGTGATAGTGGGTCATGCTGTAACTGGGGTTTAGGTTGAGCTGACCACAGTTGGGTTGGCCAATCCTCCCCTCAAGGCCTTCATTGACACTTTCATTGTGCCTCATAAAACACTTCAAGATCCCCCTGCCCTTCTTTTGCTATTTTGGGAGATCAAACAATCAAAATGAAATTATGATGTTGCTTCTTTGTTTAGCAACAGTCTATCAGCTGATAATGGCTTTGGCTTCCGCTCTGCTCACTGTTCTAAATTGTTGCTAAATGTCACTATTTCCACTTTCTATTCAATGTGATTTTGGAATTGAATTTTAAATTGAATGTAATAACTATAAATTGTGGAGTCTGAAAATAAAAATGAAGCGTTTCAAATAACCCCCATCTCTCCATGCTGCCAGCTGTGAAGTGGATGACTGGTTCTCTGACCTATTTGATGCCCTGAAAAACCGGCCACATAAAGTCCTCAGTCCTGAGGTAAACTAACTTCACTTCATTTGGCAATCAGGCTGCAACATGGCAAAAGAACGCTGCTATGTTAATGGTATGCTAAAGCCACCAGCACATTTCATGGTACATCTTGAATTTACCTGCCAATAGAAGAAATAGAGTTGCAAAATGTTGTCGGTCTACATTTAGATCTTTTTTTATGACATAAAATATCGGAGGAAAGCTTTCTTGCAGTGCGTGCCATTGTATCAGTCATGTTTGTTTACAAGGTCATTATCTCTCTTTGTCATTGTCTTTGTGACTGAACTTATCTCACTATATGTTTTTTATACTAAAGGATATGTCTAAAGAGCATCGAGCGAGCATAGCGGTAAATATAAACAAAACTCACCTCTTCCTTTCCAGTAAACTCCACCTACTGTACTGATAGTAACTACACACATACCTTGATAATAACTGACAGTGAGTCACACACCACATCACTGTGTACTGTAGCATTAATGTAATCATACAGCCGTTATCTACCACTGCCTCTAATCTCACAGCAATCTACAGTCTAAATTCCCCTAATGTCTCTGAGGAATCCAACAAAACATTTTTGAACTATCAGTAATGTGATTATTATGTTTTTACAGTACCTACAACACATTAGTTACCACTTAACCCTGTCTATTATCAACTAGATCTATCTTTTATGGCAGAACCCCTATCATATCACCCCCCAAAACAGACTTCTCTCCCTTTCCTGTCAATTCAGGTCATTTCAGACCCTGTCCAAAAGAAACAACATTCTGCCATTGTGCCTGGAAAGGTGGGTTCATAATACTGTAACTAACAGTTGACAAGCTATAATAACTCATGAGTTAGGCTAAACCTACTATCAACTCAACAATGCACACACATTGGGAATGTCCAGTCAATCCAGAATTCATTCCTTTGTATGCATTCTTTTGAAAATGTGACTGGTTAAATTCACAGTAAACATTGTAAATTACAGCTGTGTAAGTGAATCCATTTGCTGAATGAATTATTTTCGTGCAGGGAAAGGCATATGAAGCGAAGTCTGCTCAATCTCAATCTGTAAGTAACATGTCCTCACCCGCTCCACCTTTATTTACAGTGTTGTGTTTTCAGAATTGGAGTCAGAGCAGAATTAGGGACTACTTAGGTATATTACACTTATTACTGTTGATGCTTGATGGTCTTGTCTACAATCATAAAATAGATTTACATTTTACCCCATGATTAGATTATTTAGCCTTAAGTAGACTGACTGCTACAACATTCTGCTGCAACATCCCTCATTTTGTCCCATCCTTCACTTAATAGCTCATTCAGTCCTTATTGGGTTGCAATTTTTTGCTCCAGTTTAATTTCTTAAAAAGCTCTATTCACTGTACTAAGTAGATAAAACAAGTTGGCAACAGTATCTTTCTGCAATGCATTTTTCTATTTTTATGATTTCATGGAGCTGTGTTCGACAGTACTTGTAAATAAGTGTGACATCACTCAAAGGAAAAAATAAAAAAAAATCATTAACTCTCAATAAATATCAACCTAAATGATTTTGTGCAAGACTGTTATGATATGATCTGGGTGAAATTAGGCACATAATACATCAGTTTATAAGGTTTTAACTATATTAACAAACACTTTTAACTATCAACCATTATAGTTATTAGTTATTTCTATTATTACTTCTTAAAGGGTGCTGTATTTTCTTTTTCAGGCAGAGTTGAAACAACGGTCTATGTCTGACCCACCGCCAAACACACAGTCAGAGATACAAAAGGTGCAAAGCTTCGCCTTGATTGGATATTTCTTGTCGATTGGTAGTTTGCTTGTGGCGTTCTCTCCTCTTGGCTGCACCTTTAGGAAGCATAAACACAATCTACTCTGAATGCACAAAATATTAGGGAATCCAGGTAAAAGACGTTATCCCTTATTGATTTCCCTTATTAAATCTATACCAATCACAAAGAAGGAGATGTAAAGAGAAGCAATCAGTTAGAGGAGAATTTTTTGAGACAATTGAGATGTGGACTCAATATCAGGAAGATGTCCCTAATATTTTGTGCATTCGGTGTAGTTTAAAAGAAGATATTTTAATAGATATTGGTATTGTATTACAGACTTAGAGGTTTTTAGATTCTATTTTTGCCGTTACAAATTCCATATTGTTTTCTCATTGGCCGGCAGTATGTAGATCGTTCCAGAAGACCGTCGTCAGAGCCAGTGAATCCAATCTATGACTACCCAAGGTGCTTTAGAAACCAACAGGTAAAGAATGGCACATCAACAAAAGTGACTATGTGATTTCAACTTTAGGTATTTGGGCAAATAAAGACTAAGGTGCTAATCAATGGATTTTGATCATGAATAATCTATTGGTTTATATAAATCACCTCTCAAATTGTGATGTACCACTTCTAAAACTTCTTATTGGTGTTCTTTAGATAAGCGAGGATGAGGAGGAGGAGGAGCGGGGTGATGATCACAGCAGTCACTACATGAGCATGGAGGCAGTGTGAGTGTTAATTCTTGTCATGTACACACTATTCATTTCATTGATGACTTCAATAACAGCAATACATTTGCATATGATATCACTACTTTGATGTGAATAATACATCTAAATAACTCCAACCAAGGCTCTGTCACATAATCCAGAGAAAGAGAGGGTGAAATAATTCAGATACTCTTGGAGAATAATAGAGAATAATAATGTTAACAACCAACACGTTTCGGCTGTAATAGTCTTCATCACTGTAACTGTTCATCAAGAGACGCCCTCTGGAATTATAGCCTTGACAGTGAGTTACAGACCGGCCTGTCTCGGCTTCAACATGAAAATATTTATTTATTTTTGTTTTTCTGTTTGTCTGTACATATATGTGTGATAGATATGAAACAGTAAAGGAGGCTAAATGTGATGAACAACTGGCTAAAGCATTGTAAGTATGACTTATAGAGAGCCACATTAATAAAAAAGTAAATGATCTAATATAGGTTTCCTAATAATGAAAAAACAAATTAATCAAACAGTTTTCTGCGTCATTTTAACCAAAATGACTGTAATATCAGTCAGAGTGGATTTTAGGACATTTGGCTTTTCAGTTTAATTGCATCACACTTCATTTATACTTTTTTGGAAAACAGTGTGCTAATAGTTCTTTTTGTCTGATTCTTCTGCTAAATGTTTGTAGGGACAGTGAAGTTGAAGGCGTTACTGGGGGAAGCCTAATGCGGTCTGTCACTCAAGCCTTTGACAAGCTGAAGACACGGATTTCCCCGCTGTCCACGTGTGATGAGGAGTCAAACCCAGACGACAGGTAGATCTCACCTTAAGTGCAGGTCGTTTGCTTTTGTCCTCAGTGTGCTGTAGTTACTCCTTCAGTCCTTGGTGTGCTGTAGTTCAGAAGACTGTTCACCTCTGACACACCTCCCTAACACATAGGGCCATGTGTATTTTTGACTTTTCACTTTGTCTTCGGTGTCACTGCCCTGCACTCTCTTTGTTTGTCAGTGCCCTAGATACCAAAATAGCTCACTCACCAGAGGTAACAACAGTAGCCTCATTGGCTCAAACACCTAGACTGACAACAGTGCTGTTGTTATTTTTACTGCAAGACACTGTTGACACTCTGAAACCAGCGAGGAGATAAGAATCTAACAACAGCAGCTTAGAGCCAGTTCAGCAAGTTGTGTACACTTACATGACATCTACATGGTGCAGGTCACTGCTGAATCTGTTTTTGATAGTTTGCCTCCAATATGCAGACTACATAAAAGCAATTGGTGTTTAGTGTGTAGGTGTTCAGCAATTCTCTAATTAAAATAAATAAATAAATAAATATGTCATGCTGTGTTTTCAGAAGTAGAATATGAGGAGAAAACATTTACTTGACATGAAAAATATCTTCTACCTGAACAAGAGGTTTAGAACAGCTACATAATACATAGATGAATGAGTCAATCCGTATGTCAACCTGTGTCAAGCCTATAGTGTGATCAAAATATGTTTGCTATTGATTTATGATGTTTATTTTATTACCCTCCTGTCTCTATGCTTCTCATTCTTTTCTCTGAACTTGTGATTGCAGGTCAAGTTTAACCTGCTATGTCAGTCAGCTGTTGGTTTATTATTGTTAGCTCAGTAATGAACTACAGTCACACAAAACGTGTTAGGCAGCTTGGTAGCTCATGGCAAAAAGCCTTCCTGTGCACGTGCCAGCTAATAAGCCAAATAACCACTTTAGACTAATTTGAAAGTGTATTGGCTATATAGTTAAGTTAGCTAACACATAACATCTTTCAGTAATTGCAGTGAGTGTATTTTGTTAAAGCAATAAGCCATAAGAGGCCATACTTTACAGTGTTTTTAGAGCAGCTAAGAGGCGTTTGACATGACATGAATGCACAGAACCCTCACAGCTGCTCTAAAATCAATGTGAAATACTGCATTGAGTAGCTTATCTTATAAAAGTAACACACATAACTTGTATTGAAGACATAATGCCCTTGAGAACATGTTATTTTGTAAATACGGTATGGCGACTTCGGTGATGCAATACGCAGTGTAGTCGTACCCTTAACAACAGCAGAGAACGCTCTCTCAGGTTTTACTGCGATAGGAAAGATGGGTAAAACTAAGGGGTGGTGCATGTAGCAAACAGCATACATTGTCTGAAAGCAGCTTTATAGCACCCACATTTTCATGGCCTAATTATATACAACATTTAAATTATTTTGATTACTTATAGGCATGAAAGGGGGCTAGGGCAGATTTTAGCAGATCAGATTTTACTCTCTTATCTACCCAGGCCATTGCATTATTGACCCATAGGCTACCAATTAATTTCCTCCAACATGTTCCTGTCTGGGCCGGCTGCTCCGTGTCCTTGTCACTTCCATTGGCTTCATCTCCTGTATTGGAAATATGGAAATACAACATGGAGGTCTCTGCTCTGTTGTTTGGCTGATTGGATTTAGTGCCAAATCATGTTTGCGTGGTATTATGTCTTTTTGCACTGATGTCTCGATTAGCTGGTTTCTTTCTAAGTGGTAAACCACTGTGCTAACACATTGAAGAAAATATGTCCGTATACAATTGGCACGTGGGTCAAGATCTCATGTATGTGTGATAGCAAACTGTCCAAGCTGTTGTGCTATTTGGGTGAGCAGCTACGTAGAAACTTAAATTGGTTGTTAGAGGAAAGGGGGCATGATGAGAAAATCAGCCAAAATCACACGGTTAATTTGCTAAGTGTCAGAGATGCTCCAGCAAATTTTCTAAACAGCTGAGGACAAGCATTCATAAAATAATAGCAAATGATGTGAATGTAATTAATTAGTGATGCTTTTACAGAGAGGACCTGAAAGAGAGAGACTCTAAGGAGCTGCTGACAGACTCCAGCAGCACGTCCAGTGAGAACGGGGCTGCCTCTCCTGTAGAGATGCTGAGTGGACAGAAGCACACACTGGAAAAGCAAAGCTCTACTGAAAGGTGAGATTCATTACAATGTTTTGACGAAATAGACCCTGAATCTAAAAAAATGTTATCAAGCAGGCACTATTGAATTTTAAGGGCCTCTTTCGTAAAAAAAAAAAAGACAAACTGATCAAATATTGTCCTGTGACATATACTAGCTCTGGACATTATCTTAGAAATGTCCATATTCAAGCTGTGGAGAAAGTCTTAAGATGCTCATTTCATCCTGTTCAAGTGAGTGGGGTTTGCCAGGTTTGTAAGTGGAGGTTTAGGGTGGATGTGATGACAAACTGAAACAGAGAGCTGTCAGATGCTCATCCCATAATACAGTGAAGCATGAGCACACTCATTCAAAAGTTGCATTATTTGAAATTAAGAAAAGGAAAAATCCCTACTGTGGGAGTCTGTCAAAGAATTATGTGCTATTCATGTCATGTTGGGTTTATCTGATAAACTCTGAAATTTCATGTAAGCAGCCTAATAGGTTGGTTGAATACTGTAAGTCAGAAAGTCAGAGACAATTTTGCTACCAGTTGCAGAGTAAAAATAAAAGTAGACAGAAACACATTCACGGTGCATTACGACACAGCCAAATAAACACAGTACATGAAGGTATGCGGTGGTGCGCATCAGCATGCTGCTGGTCTGGTTAGATTGGTTTCTGGAGGCAAAATAAAAAGCCTTTTAGGGCAGGCAGTGCCATTTGACAGTAAACGACATGAATAACTCAGTCAACTTTGATGCCAGAATAGAAAGGACTGCACCAGAGGAAACTATGAGTCCTTATCTAAGCACAAAATGTATGCCAGAATAATGGATTCTTGCCCCTTTGCCAAACCATTTGGTCCAGGAACAGTTAAGAAGCCACACCAAATTCTAAGGGTATAGAAAATGAAAACCTAGAGATTCAGAAGCGCCATCATTTGTCAGTGTTACTTCATTATAAGTAGGCATTTGGTAGCTTTGAATTAATGGAGTCCGTTAATTACCATTCATTTTTAATGATAACAGTATCTTCAAATAAGGCTTTATTTGTCTTTTGTTTTTTTTTCAAGCATTGACGACTTGACCCCAGGAGAAAAAGACATTGAGGTCAGCCGGGCAGATTTGAAGAAACATCTGACACTTATAGATGTGGATGGGAAACCATGGTATGTAGATGTATTTCTCAGAAAGTAGGACCATTTACCTCATCGCAATGCAATTGTTGCACAATATCAGAGTGATAAAGTTCCTAAATCTATATTCTTTCACCTATAATAGCCTGCTTTGTTCTAGATGTGTTTCTCTTACATGTTTTTTTTTTTTTTATCAAAACCATTTAAAATCATTGAGTTTACTCAGCATGTGCTTTTGAAGCACTGTAAATTGCTACTGCTTGTGTGTATGTACATACACACACACCAATGATCTTTAACATTATACCTGATCCCTTAAACTGTATTATGCTATGTTATAGACATGAAAATGACCTTTAAAAGCACAAGGGCTATGGATTGAGGGCTACGGATTGGGTTCAAAACAGAGACAGAATGTGTTTGCCTGTGTGTGTGTGTGTGTGTGTGTGTGTGTGTGTGTGTCTCACAGTGTGTCTGGGTGGACAGGCCAGCCACAGACGATGTGCATGTTCCACAAAGGAGACAAGATTCTGGCCATTAATGATTTGCATACCAGCAGCGTGGAGGAGTTCAACATCTACCTTAACAAGCTACTCAAGAACCAGGTACATTCTTTTGAAACACACAAAAATACAAATACACACACACACACACACACACACGAGTGCCCATGTCATGTGTTTGTATGTATGACATCTGTCTGTCTGTCTGTGTGTTTTCAGGTGAAACTGACCATACTGCGTCTTCCTGGATGCCAGCCTCTTCACTCATCCAGCTGCCTCTGCAGTGACTGACTGGGAATCCGCCTTCAGAGATGCCAGATGAGACTGACACTTCTATCTGAGTGTGTTCAAATAACTCTATAAGGCACTGCCTGCTGAACAGACAGTGGGTTCATGCCATGTATCGACCACTTTGGACAGAAGACAGTGTTTTCCCAAGGCTGTGGCTTGTACTGCCTATTGATCAGCTGCCTTATTGAGCTTACTGGTTTTGAAAGTCCTGAAGTATTACAAGTAAAGTTAAAAGTTCAGGATATTAAAATGCATTGTATTTGTAAAGTGCTCAATGTTTAAACAGTGACTTGCAGTTTCAATATGATGAAATGTGATTGAATACACTTAACCATCATTGGTCTATTTAGGTAAGAGGTTTGTTCCAAACAAATAGCTGTGGGAAGAAGAAGGAAAGAAAATGACAAAGGCAGCTCATTTTACTGGATACTTCCTCATGCCTCCTGTATGATGACTGCAAAAACACCCTCATTGTCCAACCGTCAGGAGCCAATAGAGATAGGGTTCTACGTAAAATTAAACCAACCAAATCGGTGAAGCGTTAGGTGCTTCAGGAGAGAGATGCAGTCTGATAATCCACTTTGCTCAAGATTTGCAGCCCTTTGTGTGTGTGTGTTGTCAAATGTGTAACCTGAACTGTTTTCACACTCCTCTAGGCTTGTCTTGTTAATCAATGCCGAACAATTTGACATGAGAAGAGGTGGGTACAAAAAAATACAAAGAAAATAGAAATAGAATGGAAATATTTGGAAGCTTAAGCACCCAGCAAAAAAAATGTGAAGTAGATTTAAGCGTACTCCTTAGAATAAATCCTTGATATGTGGTATATATGTGTATATGTGTATATATGTATTTAGAAGGTATAGTCAAATCTGAGGAAAGCCTAACATGAAGTCCCAACACAGTTAAGAGTTCTGGTGCTTCTGGACTGGAGTGGGATGATTTCCCTTGGCATTAAATCCATCTCTGCACTCAAATCATCCCTAAGTGGCAAAATTGAACATGGCTACTAACACAGCTATTCTCAGCAGTCAGCTTTACTCCAGGATGATAATGTTCCTATCAAAAAAGCAGGAGTGTTCACCAAGAGGTTTAAAGAAAATGAAGATGATATTAGGCATAAGGCAATACAATACATACAATACATTCTCAATACGATATGATCCCGATTTAGCATTTAAATGATATTCTGAAAAGGGATTATTCAAAATCAGCATGTTAGTCATGATTAGCACTGGCCTGATGTTCTTTATACTGACCATACCCTATATGTGTCTTATAACACAATTAAGTTGCACGACCGGTGTGAATGAAACCATCCAGTAATGCAGATTCATTCCAGCTTGCTCAATATACTGTACGTATGATGAAATTACTTGGGCAAAACACGTCCGGCTGATTACGCCCTCTTGAGAGCACAAACAGAATGTTTTACGGCAGACATGTCAAAATGTCATTGCAATAAAAAATATCTCCGCAAAGCACACGCCATTGATTTCTACTCAAGAAAGGACATGCATAAATCCACATTTTAACTTTTAACTCAGTTTTCCCTGGAGAATGCTTTCACAGTAATTAGGTGTGGACGAATAACAAAAGACGCAGGGAGAGAGGAGTATTCCACGTTGCCCACACCTCAGGGAGAGTCTGCTGAATTAATATGCAGACGGAACCGTGTTGCACCTTAGGCTATGATTCACCTATTTCTCACTTATTCGAAACAGGAATGGTGACTCAGACAACAGTGGACACTGTGCTGAAATTTATAGTTTTATTATAACGTAGGGTAGATGAAGACAGGGAGTCGAGGAGTGAGGATTGTTGTAACCTTTTTTTTTTTATTAATTATGTCTAGTGGCCAATGTAACCAGGGGACAAGGACAACATCAAAAGACAATTATCTGATGTTCTTGATGTGATTTTCAGACAAGGCCTGATCCATTGAAGACATATAATCCATTCCTAGTTTAATGTTTTAATAGAGCTGTAAGATAGATGTCAGTTCCATTTTTTTTTCTTTTTTTGCAGACAACCATTCTTAAACTGTGCTGCTCAAGCTGTGTTCTATTACAAATGCATCCTACAAGGGTGTGTCAAATGCTATCAAATGTTATATTGGGATATTAAATGTGTACTTTATGTTTGTAAAATGATTATGAATAAATCTAACCACATTTTTCAAAAATTGAAACATTGGTCATTTTTATTTCTTTAACGGGTTTTTAAGACTGAGGCATGTCAATCACACTATTTACTATTTATCTATTATATTTTTTTGTTTTGTCTTTTGAAGATTATCAGTGCATGTAACTGTTTTTAATGGAGGAGTAGGAATGTTATCTATAAGTATGGGGCAGAGAACAAATGGCAGCGTAACATATTCATAATAACAGAATCGAGTTACACAAACTCAGCAATGTAATTAGATTATTTTCAGTTGCTTTACTTCTCCAGTCCACAGAATACACAGTGAAACAAATTATTCCAATTCACAGACTGCAATTTTAATAGTTTAATCATCTATAACTATTATCAACCATTATTAAAAGTTAAGCAAAATGATGTCCCAATGAATTAGATGCCTTAACAATGTCTTGCTCATTTGCAGAGATTCAAAGCAGAATCCCAAAATGATGGACATTACAAGCTTGTGTTGCCAGGCCAACTGTAGCACAGCATTTTGACCTGAGACTGACTGTCTTTCACATTAAACATGTGTCATCCTCTTTGTTTTTCAAGGAGTATCAGTTCATTATTTCCTTACTGAACTATGAGAGCCAAAAGATGATACATAATATGATTCATTGTCTTGCTCAAGGACACTTCAGCAGGGTGGATGCTTGCTGTCATGGGGCTTGAACCTTGGCTTCCAGTTCTCTCTCTACTCACTACACCACCCTGCTGCCCAAAATATATACTGTAGTGATCCATATCCTAATCTTTTAAAGAGGATATCGCTTCATTTAAGAATTCATGTATTCGTATGGTCTGGTATTTGTTGTTTTTTGTTATTCTGGAGACAGGCTGGTCAGCATTTGTGAACATAAACAACTCTCCCAAAATCAGACACCAAAGAACAAAACATATCTTCCGACTGAACGAAAAAGGATTTTCAATAAGCCCCAAGTCTTAAACTTCAATCCAATTTCACGTTGGCTAGACTAATACATGTCCTGCATGCCTAACGGGAGAATATGGTACGGCATTCTTATTAGAAACGTCTGGATTGCTGTGGGTATAGATAGTAATAGAGGGATTATTACATTGATTACTCCTCTTTTAAAGTGGGTGATGACATAACCCAGTATGATAGAGGGAAGGAAAAGAAGGGAGAGAGGCGAGTGTGCAGTTTATGTATTTATAGATTCTTCAGTCTAAGGGAAGTTTTCATTTGCACACATATTTTGGAAATTATTATATAATTATTTGCAAATATTTTGTTGTTAGGTGCTGCATGAGGCAAAAACATTATGAATGAAAAACAACTTCAGTTTTTTCATGGCTCTCATTAAGGCTCATTTTTAGTTAAAAACAACAATTTCCAGGGCAACTATTATTTTGAAAACTGTGTTCAATAAATGAACAGAGTAGCTCTGCTGTGCCACAAATGACATAAGTGTTAATAACAATGAAAGCTTACATAAGGATTTAGTTTAAGAGTGTACCAGGCAGCCGTTATGAGCCTGTTGTTCAGGTGTTATGAAAGCACCGGCTGCACACCAGACCTACGGGAATCCTCACCTCCAGAGAGCATCATAAAACCTTTGCAGTTTTTATAAACTACAATTCATGGCCTATACCTAGTTGACAAAGCAAGATGGGCAGGCTACTAGTGTGAACTGGGAGGTACTTGGCTATGCATGGTTTGATCTCACCGTACATCGCAATTTTCTCACCCTGGCCCCCTGAGCATGCACACACACACAGCTCAGATGCCTTAGTCTGACAACTTTCTCATGGGAAGACAAATCTAGCCAAGTGATTTTGTGAGAATATTGTCTGACAGATGCTGGGATTTAGAAACCTCAGCTGTTGTGCCCAGTGTTGGTAGAGGTTAAGGCCCCAGTCTCTGGACCCTCATGTGCCCGTTGGCTTAGGATCAAAGCCTTCCTACTCTCTCGATAGTGAAAATACTGCCAGATTTGGATAGCACACTACATAAATTACAATTCATTTTCATAGCCACTATACAACAGTGGCGATTTTGCACTTTGACCACACCTTAAGTTCCTACTAAGCACCATGTCTGCCTGACATGGTGACAACAGAGATATCATTTGATTTAATACTCAAAATCAAGGCAGTGCAACCTTGGAAACCAGAAAAAGGTCTTAAGCTTTACAATATTTGTGAATTTAATAAAAAAAATCAAAAAGTTTGAATTTGCGAGTGGAGCGTCTAATTTTTAAAATTCTTAAGTGACAAGAACAGATGAATGTTAGAATATATTAATGTTACTCTCCCAGACACAAAAAAAAAAAAAAGGGCAAACCGTTAAATATTTAAAACACATTTATTGACATATTTTTTCACCATAAAATTAAAAAGGTAAAATATACAAAGTATTTACGTTGAGAAATACGATAACTGCACCACCAGCAGCACTTACAGCACACTGGCAGCAAGTAGTGGTAAAAATAGAGGTAGCCAAGGCAGCCGCAGCAAAAGGTCCATTTAATTCAGTGCCAACATACGACAGTCCTCAATCAAACAGATCTAACCACAGTAATGCTGCGTGTATAACAGATTATCATTATACAAGCAGCTTTTGGTATTGTTAGTCATTTCAACTCCCGCCCAATATGGAAAAGAGCAGAACCTTTCAATGAAATTGGTTATGACGAGTTGTTACTTAACCTTCATGTTCACTTGATTGATCACAACCCTTGCTCTGTATAGAAATGCTAATGTTAAAAGCTCACTGGTCTTGGTCGTAAACAATTTCAGCACGAGCAATAAAATGAGTCTATTTTTGTCAATCAACGACAATCTTTATGAGTCCCATAGTAATACAATTAAATACTGGAGTATTGAGGATTACCGTTTACTTTTCTTACCACCAATTAGGAGCACAAGCAATTTTATGGTTAGCTGCAAACATGCTTAACCAATTCACTGTCGAGGTTAAGTTAAGATTTAAGATTAGCTTTGGCTTCCTTGAGCCATTCGCTGAAACACTTCTCCATAGCCTTCCTACTACCCCAGCTGCCATTATTGACTGTAGGGATGATCTTGAGAGGCTGGAGCCACTGGACAAATCGCTTCATCTCCAGAAAGCTGCTGTGTTCACTGTATGGGATTCCTGCCAAGAAAATAGAATGGGTTTTATGGTTGATGACTTAAGTTGCACCCCCCCCCAAAAAACTCTGGCACTTGAAACAGATCTTAGGCTTAAGTTGCATTTGTCACCCTACTTGTAAAATGCAAAAGCAACCATGCCAAAATGCATTAGCTATCAGATTTTTGTGTCTCACTGTAGGACAATTCAGCAGCATCATATGGCCTTGAACCTGGGCCTTCCAGGTGAGAAATGGTCTCCCTACTCACTACACCACCATGCTGACTATGCATTACCACCAAAAAGGTCAGGGTCGCACTGGGATTCTACAAAGTCTGGATGCAATCCAGTCGCAATATGCATAAAGGGATAAGAAAAATACATTTAAAAATGTAGGTAGAACAAAGATTGCAGACAGATTTAAAACAAATACAGCCATAGGACACAAATAAGACATTTCTATGCAAAGTGTGGACTAGAGATATACATAGATTTGATCACCATTTAAAAAAAACAAAAAAAAAAAACATTGAAATGACAAGCTCAACTGTAGCTACAGAGGATTCAATGTATGCACAAACTCTTGGTATTAAAAAGTGCAGATCTATTTTGAATTTACCAAAAAAAGAAAACAAAAGTTACAGTTGGTGCTGCTATTGTACCACCAACATCTCACAGACCAACAACATGCTGGGTATATCAATGTATGTCACACCAATTAACAAAGATACATACAACAGGATCACGCTCAAGAATGAGAAATGTTTGCATTTACAAATCATGCATGCACATGTACGTATTAGAGCACAAAATATCCTGTTGAGTTTAAATCAATTTAGGAAGTGTCTTTTCTTCACAATTTGAAAAGTGAAAATCTTTTGCCATCGATAACTTTTTATATCCAGTCTATAAAGAGAAAGAGTGACGCATCTGTCAGACAGCAGGTGAATTGCACTTTTAATTAATATTGTAAGTGAACTGAAAATTAACTGACCCCAAACTCTAAAATGTAGTTATTGTAGGCAAATGTAGGTCTTCATTTATCAACATCTTAAGGGCTCAGATAAGGACAGAGCTAAACCAAATCCAAGGCTATGCTTCACTTTATGATAATCCTGAAGACAAGCCAATGTTGTGCTGCGCTCCCCATCATCCTCACAGGGCCAAATCAAGTCTAGGTTGTTATGATCTCAATTTTTGATTCATGAGAAGTCCCTGAGGGAGAGGAGCCAGGAGCGGTTCAGAATTGGACCAGGGGGATTCTTCACACTACTCAATTATACATCCATCTCAGCTCAATAGCTTAGGCAATCATTTCCCTAATTTCCCCATTAAGATCCATCAAGTCCAATGAAGACAGAAGAGATTTGGTTGGAGGTAAGAACCTGTCAAGGAGCCAGATGTCTGCTGCATATCCAAAAATATGGAAAAGGCAGTAAGATATGCCATGAGGCAAAGCCTTACAAGACAGACTAGATGCCAATCAATGTGGTCCACAGGCTCAGACTGTTCGTTTTACAGGACGAGGAGGCTTGTAGATGGAGTAGTGAGATTATCAAATGACTCTCTTAACACTTCTTTTGGTTCAGGGGGTGAGGAGAAGACGACACCTTGGGATGACTGTTGCAGAAAACTGCTACCTCCTGTTTGGCCTCATTCCACCCCCTCCCCAGGTTTGATGGGGTCTTCTGGCTGAAACTGTGTCTAGTCAAGTGTACCGTCATCAGTCATCCCACATGCAGAGAACAATATTAGTAGGAATAGCAGCATATGGCTGGAAAGAGAAAGGAAAAGGGAGACAAACACAAGGGAGAGAGAGAGTGCAAATTGGCATGCACCAGAGCAACACACGAAATGCTGAGGAGGAGGAAATTATGTGTGTGTATTAGTCAAAGCCTCTAGCTGGTGATTGTATATTACAGGCCAGATGGCTAGTGCTGTTGATGTTCAGCAAATGTGAACAAGGGAGGACAGGGGGGAAAACAGTCTAAAAATCGATAATGGCAAATCAAGTCATGGCCTACTTAATTACTGGGGCTCAACACTAGACCACTGTCCAGCAGTGCTGTCAGCGACTGAAGATATGACTAATGGCAGAAGAGCTGTGGGGCAGAGAGCGGGGGTGAAATTCATCTATAAGAGTTCACACACCAGATAAAGCCATATGTTGAGGGCGAGGCATGCAGCGTGAAGTGCTGCTGCCTGTGTCGGTTCATAGATGCCTGTTCTTCCTGGATAAGAGCCCGGGACGCTCAAGATGCCACAATGACATGACCCATAGAAGGCATCAAGCGGACTTATAGTCCTACATAGCATAAGCCCAACCACACATATAGCTCAGTAGATGCACCACAATAGACCTGCATGCAGTAGAAATATTGGCCTAAATATTGGTCTGTAACATAATATCGCAGCGATAAGCCCATTTTCCTATCCACCTCTGGCAGTCCTGTAGTCATTTCTGTTGATGGGAGCACAAAAGGATATTGGTATACAGTGTTTCCCCTGACAATCAATGGTCAGGGTGGACTATCATGCTTCAAGGAGGTGCCACCCCACCCATTTTTATTAGTATTGCCCTCAGTGGAGTCATATGGGCCTTTACACCCTGCCACTTCTGGGTAAAACAAAGGCGGCAATATTATCCCCAAGCTCATATCTCGCTCAGTAATATGTCATAATGCCTGTGGCCTGGTGATTGAGCAAATCTACAAATGGCACCTTTGTTAACTAAAAGTGGGAAAGGAGAATTTAGCTGTTAAAATGCGTTTAACTACGGTCACATCATGTTCACCATACCCTTTCTACATACATTTCCTATGTTAGTCATCTTCTATTCACTGTGGGTTGGCAAACTACAAATCAGATAAACATCTACAATGAGGGATGGCAGTAAAAATCTGACATGCCACCATTGACTGTAACGGCAGAAGGAGCAGCAGTACAAGTAAAGATGTAAACCTTTTACTGTATTGCCACCAAGTTTCCTAACCAGATGTTGAGCCAGTCAAAATTCAGCTCTTTTAAATACAAAAAACAAGCCTGTGTGTTTTTAGAGTTTTCAGACACAGGCTCAGTAGAATGCGCTGCCATCCCCCATACCAGTTTACTGGTTTGGCACCTTGGTTCAACCAGGCCCACATGTATACAGATAGCAGATAGCACTCTTAGGTAGTCAATGCCAGTCGCCCCTCTAATCCTGGCAGATTTGCCCTAGCATGCTGACATAGCAGTCCTTACCTCATATGGTACCGATATGCTACCTGTGTTCTTCCATTACAAGTCCGCCAAGTTTTGGGAGCTTCATATCAACAGAAAAATCAGACTCATATGACAACACAAACACACTCTACAAGAAAGCAGTAGACTGTTCTTGAGGAGGCTCCAGTCCTTCAAAGTGTGCAACTGCATCTTCTACCAATCCGTAGTGGCCACTGTGCTGTTCTTTGCTTTTGTGTGCTGGGGTGGCAACATCAAGGTAGGGGATGAAGAAAGGCTAAAGAAACTGGTTTAGAAAAACAAAAACAAAAAAAAAGTCTGAACTGAATCTCCATCTTGACAATGCCTCCCACCGATGCCGCTACCATGCCGACTGCCATCAGGCTACAGGCTTCCAGCCACAATAGCTCTTCTCAGCCAACTAGGGAGGCTGCTGAAGCCTGGGTGCCTGCCCCGTCTCCATCAACTGCTCTGTACCATTTTCCTCTGTTCCCATGCTCTGGACTACTCTGCACAACAGCCTGCTTGGCATAACTGTGTTCTCCATTCATAAATATCTTTATATGAACTGATATATACACTTCTGGTCACATTTAATATGATCTGTAAATTTGATCATGTGAATAAGTCACAGTGCACAATTGTAATAACACTGCTCCAACTGCAATGTATTCAGCCTATGCCTACAACATTCTCTTAATTCTTTACCCTCTATTACCATCAAGCTGAATAGAATTTGAATTGTGCCATGGTTTGTTGGTTTGTTCTCGCTCTCTCCCTCCTCCATCCTCTCTTGCCAAAAGAGGGAGCCGTAGGCTAAATAGTACAGCATGGGAAACATTCACGTTTTTGGCAGGGGAATTGCCGCTCTTGTAGAGGAGCCCAAGCAGTGTGTAGCAAGAGAACATTTAAGATTACTATTTACAATTATGTAATAAGGTCCTGCTTTTGGTATCGTTTACCTGCAAAACTGAAAACAAAAATAAAAAAACTTTTAGGGCATTAATGGCCTTAACCCTGCGCAAAACCTTCAAATACTGCAGAATGGCAGTGAAAAAGCCCTGATTACTACGCCACAAAAGGAATGACTGAGGAAAAAGAACATTATTGTTGGCCATTTCTCTCCCATCAATTCATTCTCATCTTTTCAAGCCTAACCAGATTACTCATGAATGCGCTCACAAAGAAACAAAAAAGGTATAAACAGAATAAACCATGTTCTTTATTCCTTCTGATGAATAACTAGCTCTAGTGTACAGACAACCAAAGAAAGATGAGTCCGTACCATAGATGGAGATGTTGCCACTGGTCTGAGGCTGGATGTCTTCCACTGATTCCACCTGCTGGCTGAAGGTCCAGCCTGTGGGCTTGAAGGCCACCAGCTGCTCATACCGTCCTGAGAACCTGCTCAGGTGAGCCTGCAGTTTCTGAAGACCAGATGATGGTGAGAGGGGAATGGCATGAGGATTTCATGCTCAAACATTCAAATGGAGTCATATTGTACTTTTCTGACATTTGACATTGAGGGCTGAAATATTTCTAAAACGTCATCATGAACACAGCAAATTCAATAAATGTAGATCTTCTGAAAAAGGTCTATCATCATAGAATATAAACTAAATCAAAAGATCTGGTTCCATTGTTCCTTTGTCAACCAACTTCCAGACATTATGCTCCAAGAAAATTTGTAATTTCGATTAATGTCTTTACAAACATTTCTAGCTATCCAGTTTCCAGAGCTGCAAAAACTGGATAGCTGGTTTGCTTGATTAATAATCATGATTTAATGAATATACTGCATTTCAGGGTGTCTCTCCATGATAAAACTGCTCAAGTACTTTTTTGTCCAAGGTTCTCAATTACAAAACCTTAAAACTGCAATTTTCCCCCCCAGTCAGCTTTTCTGTGACTAATAATGCATCTCACTTGTCTTTCAGGGAGACACTGTGCTTGGTCATCATAATTAGCATTTCCTAATTATTTGAACTTCTGTCCTTGATACTTGCATATGCATAGACCATAAGCAGAATAGGATATGGCTGTTTATGCATAGACCATGAGCAGAATAGGATATGGCTGTTTATGCACACCAAAAATAAACTGCCCAATCAAACAATCATTCCATCTGAGGTTAAATGATCTTGGTTAAACAAGGTACGTTTAACACAAGAGCAAGCAGACCAGTTGAAAAGTAGGTCACTGTATAGGCCAATTTGCACAAATGCTGTATGTGCTTGGACAAAAAAAAAAAAATCTCAGAAACCCCTTACCCCTTCATATAGCTAAAAGTTCTGATATAGGAACTGGTTAAACTTATCTCTCATAGTATTGAGTTTGACATTATTTGTTTGATATACCAAAAGTTAGTCGTTTTATTGACTCGTCTTTGATGCGCTTACATTCTCATATTTGCGTACATAAGAGTACTTTTTTCATTCTGACAAATAAAATACTCCTTGGGGGCCCAGAGACCCAGAATAATAAATGCGCCTTTCAGACCTGTTGATGGAAAATGGGAGTGCTGCACCTACGTTGAAGTTGAGCTGCATCATGGGCAGCACATGGACCTGGGCTGCCTTCCAGTCGGTGGTTATAAGTCGTTTGATTTGCTCCGACTCCAGGCAGCACATGGTGTTGTATTTGTCCCGTGAGAGGCACACTTTGGACCCCAGGACCTCTGCCAATGCTACAAATGAAGCAGACCAGGGCAGATGTAAGAACAGAGTGGGGAGTTCAACAGCCTTTTTATTTTAAGACCCAAACTGCAGTGGGGTGACCCACTGACAGTTTATTTCACTGAACAAAATTTCACTCCCTGATAAATGATGAAATTCTACTATCATGAATGTATGTGATGGAGTTTGGAGAAGTTTGTAAACATTATGAAAGTTGCAAAAGCCTTATTTTGCACTTACAAATCAAGCTGTCCAAGAATCTTTGATTATCTCTATAATTCATAAAACCAAACGGGGCTTTGAAGAACTCCAAGCCCACAATCTACACTGAAATAACCTACTTTGTTAGTGCTGCTGAACACGATCTCTGCTGAAAACATTATGTACTGTAAAGGCTACAGGAGTGTGAGGAAAAAACAATTGTTATAACAAACTGTTGAACAATGGCCCATTTTAAAAGAATAAAATTGAATCTGGACATATTGTATTGGGTTCATTGTCCCAGACAATACATGCTGTCAAAGCACAAATATCTATGAGCAGTAACAAGAGCAACAGTGGCTGTGGTGACCAAATTGCTTCATCTAGTCAATCAAATTAGCTGCCGTTTTTCCACTCCAATTTCATGCAGAGCTTGTTGAAGCACAGGTGATTTCAGAACACAAGCTGTTCACCCTCTGTGAGGGCAGTCATGGTTGTGGAGTGTTTTCCTACACCGAAGTGGAGCAGACTATTATTCATGTGGATCATTACAGAACTGTATGCGTCAAACTGAGGACACGACATGCACTGAGTGGCTCTTCTCTCAAAGCAGACTAATCCGCAAATTCTCTGCACTGCTCCTATTTCAATACAAGATGTAATCTTAGAAGATTCCCTTCCAACAGCAGCAAAGGTCAGATAGTGATATAAGGTTACAAAACAATCCACTCATCTCACTATTGGGTCCAGACAAAGACACACATTCAACTTATCTCCTACAGTCCGTCTTGGGTGGCAACAATCAACACATTACAGTAATATTACTACTCCTTTATTAACATATTACGATTTAAATTTTGTCAATATTAGTTACCAATCAAAAAATAAATGTTTGCTTTTATTATCACCCTGCCCAAAATATCAGAATGAAGTTGAATTATCCAAAAACAACAGACCCACCCTCATCCAACAAATTCATTTTCATTATAATTTGTCATTGTCATCTCAGTTGACATGGGTGCGCACTGAAGTAGCCAAGATGAGAAATGGTAGAAAAGTTCAACTTTCTCTGGATGCAAGTATCCCCACTGCTTCTATCTTGTCGAGCAAAAGGATGACGAGAACATCTGACATCTATGCCATTTGGTTTCCCTCATCATACAGAATCAGACTGGTGAGGCAATTGAGATGCCCTGATTTCAATTTTTGAGGTGTAACAAATTACTGCTCTCAGGGAGTAATATTACTTTTGAGTAACAAGCCTAACTGCACGCTAAATACAACTGTACACTTCTTTCGCATGGGAAATCAGGTGATGGTGTTTTCCCTAATTTTGTTGCATTGGGAGATACTCTAACATAAAAGTTCCAATTTTATGATGATATGCTTTCACTGATCCCCTTCATGTGAGGTTTAAGATCAGCAGAGTCAAATGTGTACTTCCATCATACAACCTTCAGTTTAAACAATAGGATGACAAGACAATTATGATTATGTAATAATTTACGTTTGTGAACCTGGACTAGGACTTCATGCTGTGCCTTGTAGTGGCAGAGAGGCACTGTCAGTGCTGAGCTAGGGCAAAAGATGTGGCTATGAGTGAACTCTTCTCACCTAAAAAGACCTTCTCTTTCCCCACAGAGTAGGAGCCACACACCACGAGGGTACGTGGGTTGAGCGTCACCAGTTCGAAGGCTGTGTTGGCTGCAAAGCTGATGGCCTCTTGCTGACTGGGGAAAGTGTACTCAGGGCTGCAGTAGCTAGAGGGACAAGAGAGCCAGATTTAGAAAGGCAGATTTGTGTGAATACATGTCAGGACTCCTACATGAAGCATGAGTGTGCATGCCTGTGTTCAGGACCATGTTTGAGCAGAGTAGATTAAGGACATCAGTGAGTGAAATGAGTGTTACTGAAAACAAAACAAAGTGTATACAGTTTACTCTCACTGGAAGGAAATGCAGATTGGGGGAGCTTCTTATGGCTTTACCTGTGTGTAAGTTTTAATTCTGTATTGAGCCAGGTTGACCAAGAACTGTCTTATTAACAATAAAGGGGAGAGAGGGTCACATGCACATACCCAGGAGCAGCCTAGTACAACCCACAGTCTTTTGCCATTCAGCAGCTGCACTGGAACAGCCCCATCATACCATATGTGTATGAGAAAGGAACATTCAGTGTATGTGAGAGAGGACAGACAGGTACTGACGTGGTGTCCAGGTAGAGCGTCTGCACCCTGCAGCTGAGCAACTCGGGGTAGGTCTCCATTGAGGGATCAGCTCTGAAATCTCCTGTATGGAGGACCGTCTGTCCATCGGGCAGGAAGAACAGCAGCATGGCCGCTCCTGGACAGCTACAACAGAGCAGACAGCCAACAGAAACAGGAGGTGGGGTTGGAAGAGAGAACAGAAAGAAAGGTCACTAGAAAAACTTCAGCTGAAGTCACTGTTGATCTAGGGCAGGAATTTTCACCAATACACAGGATCTGAATGAACTATGGAGGTGCATGAATTGAGTATAGTTGCTTTTGGTAAGAAACAATGTGCTGATGTGTTAGCCTGATGAAGCCAAAATAAAAACATGGTAACAGACCAGGTCTTGCCGTTTTTGAGATTTTGGGAGTGTCACTGTCCCATGTTTTTCACGTTTTTTCCTCAAAAAAACAAGCATAACAAAAAACTAAGAAAACGTTCGTAGCCGAGGTCTAGTGTTGAGTGCTGACATTCTTGTCCTAGAATTAAAGGCATCCCAAATAGGTGACTCACTGGTTGGCTTCCAGCAGGATGACCCTGACTCCCTCCACGGTGACCTGGGTGTTCATGGGCAGGATGTGGACATACTGCTCTGCCACCTTCAGTTTGCTTTTCACCAGGTTCCCTGTGATCTGACCGAGAAAGGCAGCTGTCAGTCAACTCATCTCTAAGGTTCACTTACATTGATTCAGCAGCAGCAGCTTCTAAAGCTTGAAAAACCCAAGGGCATAAGAAAGTGATTTTGTTGATTCAAACAAAATAGGCCTGATAGAGTAAACACAGTATAATTACTCCATATCTCTCATGATATTCAAATAAGTAACCCCATAAGACATTTTTAAGCTGCAGCCAAAAGGAGCAACATCGGGAGCAAATTCCAGGCCCCAGAACCAAATATTTACTCCTAACAAAATATTCTGTGATTCACTGAGAATGATTCTGACCTTAAAACGTTTCTGGGCTACGACCCACCTAGTACCCAAGCTGATATTCTGTGACCCACCAAATAAACAAAACCCCATTGGAGACCCCATAACTCTGTTTTTAGCCCTGACCCACAGAGAGCATTCACTCCACTGTTGGCAAGTCGTGACCCATTTGATAGGAGAATTTACATCAAATCAGGCTTTCTTTCGACAATGTATTTTATTCTGGACACTGGGTAATAGGCTCATACCATGATTTATTATTCAGATAAGCTATTTACAAACACCTTCTTATTTACTCATGATCCCTGATATCCCTGTATAGATCAACAGAATATTTACAAAACATTATGTGAAAACTGAGCTTATGACCAATTGGCACTCTAAAAGTTATATGGCCAATTTTAATCTGAAGAAGGCTATATATTAGCTGGAATTTAAGGATAAAAATTTGTTTTGCTCTTATTTATTTATTTATACTTTGCCTGCCAGGTTTCTCAATTTGTTCAGTTCACCGTTTAATTCAAGCACCTTGAGAGATTGTACGATTTTTTCCCTCTTGTAAATAGACAGTGAGAACAAACTGATAGTTATAAGGACAAAGACCAACTGTAACCCAGAGAAACTGCATTTCCTAAATATGTTTGAGTGACTCTCCCCCCCCCCCCTCCCTCTCTCAATCATGAACACAAAAGGTCTTAGAAATTCAATCAACTCCAACATGGACAGAGCCACAGGCAAATTGGCATTCACAGCTGCAAATGGCAGGCGAATTTCATTACTCTGGGTCAATGCAGTGTAGTGAGATAACAAATGAATGAGGCATTTCTTCTATGCATTCTGTGGAAAAGGAGAGCAGACAGGATGCTTTTTTTTTTTTTTTTTTTTTTTTTTTAAAAAAAAGGTGCAACTAACAGGACTTCTGAATAATAACATTTTTGTCTTTTAAAGAACCACCTTCAAAGATGTGCAAATCTTCTCCATATTATTAGGCAACTTCCAAGTCCTGAAAAGTCTTTGGAGGAACACTGCTTTTTTATTAAGTGGAGACACATCTGTATTGGGATGACCTTCCTTACTTTACTATGGAGTGTATGAAGAAAGTTTTTCTGGGATACAGTTGCAACAGAGAACTCATAACTGAAATTTGGGGCAGAAGGCTGGCATTCATTAGGGTTTCCTAACAAAAACTGTACTGTCCACTTAAGATAGATGAGGCATTTCTCTGGGTAGAATCATTTTCACGGCACAATATAAGATGAAAGTAACTCAACTGAGGGTTTGGCTTGCTGGTGACACTTCTATACTTATATATCCTGCTGCAATTCCATAGATTCTATCCTCAATCAATTTCACAAACAAGCTGATGCAACAAATTAACCTCACATAGTCTGTAGAGTAATTAACAAGATTGCACATATGCTTAATATAACAAAAAAACAATATACAAGCCCAACATCCCCACAGCCATTGAAACTCCATATCAGTCACAAAGCCAACAGGAACAACAAAACTAAATGTGAAAAACAAGCCCTACTGAAATGAGGGACAAACTAGTGCACTTTTGATGCAATAGAAATCATACTGGAAGACATTCATATTTTAGAATAGCCAGGACATGAGGCTTACTGTGTTACAGTAGATGGGCAATGTAGAGTTCTTCCTCAACCCTCCGTAGTGATCCGAATGGAAATGGGTTAGGAAGTAGGCAGAGATGCCCTCGATCTCTCCATAATGAAAAGCGTCTATAGCAAACTTGGTACCTGAACAAAATGTTTACAATGAAATATATTTTAGTTTAAACAAGAGTCTTTAGGATAAAACAAAAATGGGTAATATTTATAATAAATATCAAATTCAGTCAGTTGGGATGCTGACTACCATAGGTTTGCATTACATACTGACCTGGAATCTTCTTGTAAAACGGACAGCGTGGTTGTTGTTCTTCTTCTCCATCCCTTCTCCTTCTGTTCCACCTACTTCTTCTCCATTGTCTGGCCCCCCCTCTCCCTCCTTCTCCCTGAGCACTCACTACATCACGTTCATTTACAGTCCCTGTGGTATTTGAGGTATCTGTGGTTCTGTCAGCCTTCCTTTTCCTTTGCCTGTCTCCCCTCTCTCGTCTCCGTCGCAAGTTCTCACCAGATGTTGGGCCACAGGTGGGGTTGAGTTCACTTGGTCCACTTTCAGCCACTTCCACCTTCTCTTTGAGGGGCTTGAGCCCAAAAAACACCCCAATGTCCATCTGCTTGAGACAGGGGGCTTGAGCTGCCTTGCTCTGGCCCTTACGAGGTGCCATGGTTTGAAATGTTTGGATGATGGAGGTTTGAGGAGAAGGAACTTGATGAGGAAGTGTGGGAGACTGCTCTGATTCAGCAGTGCCGTCATTCAAGTCTTTGTAGTGTAAGTTATTTGAACTAAAAAGGGTTTCTCGCAGGCGTTCTAAAACAATACTCTGTGGGGATTGAATGCTAGTCGTACAAGGACTGATGGCATTGGTAGATTTCCCATGCGCTTCTTTTTCACTTGGGGAATTGGCTGTGTTTGCAGCAGCTGCAGAGGCAGCAAGCTGATTACTGGGTGCTAATGAGGTAACTGACTCCAGCTGGGTGTTGGAGAAAGCTGAAGTATGTTCTTTCACTAGCACGTTATTGGTTTCAAGTTGATCAATAAAGTCACTGAAGAGCTCATCTTCACTTGAGAAACCGTCACTGAACAGTATCATCGAGTCTTCATCCTCGTTTTCAAATGCATTTGAAAAAAGGGCTTTTCTAGGTTCCCCATCTTTGACCTCAATCTCTGCAGGGAACTCAGAGAGCGGGGAATAGGATATTGCATCGTCATTGTAAGGAGACTGTTCAGTTTTGACAAAACCTCCTTCACAAGCTTGGCCTCCACCGTCTGCCTTTAGAGGAGTTGATGTCAGCACTGTTTTACTTTCTTGGGAAGCACTGGTAGACTTTTGGCCTTTAGCAGAGGGCGACCAGCCTTTCTTTTTCTTGAAATCCTCAGGGCCAGGTGAGCGCAGTAACAGAAGGCCATTTGTGCGTTTAGTGGGAGGTGTTCCACTGTGATTGGACAGAGCAGAGAGACTGACAGCACTGTCCTGTGAACTATCTAAAACGGAGCTGTCCACCTCACTGTTCTTCAGTCCTGGGAGACAACTGAGGCTGGTCTCCCCACTGGTCTCTGCCTGCTGGGACAGACTGAGGAGGATTGTGTCGCTGGTTGCCCGACTGTGGGCCAGTAGTGTGTGGTTATATCTCTTGTAGTGGTTTGGAATGGTGGAGGAGCACCGGAGACCATCAGGACATTCTGTATCAGCAGATGATAAAACATGTACAGTATTGGGACCCATCAGAGCAGGATGCATAACATTTGTTATTCAAGTGTGTCTGAATGCAAAATCTGAGAGTGCAGTTTGACATCGTTTATACAAATATTCAAGAACTTTGATGCACATTTTCCAGTACTACTTGATTATTTTCAAGGGCATCACACATCACACACAATTTCATACAATGCATTTTTTATATGTAAAGCAATGGAGCTTTTGCACACCTACACAGTGACAGGTTCATAGAAGACCACAGGCTGACAAATAAAGAAAGAAAAGGCTATTTTAGCTAATCTGATGGTCTCAGTACTGAAATGTTCCTAAAGATGCTCTAACAGCAAATTTCAGCACAGAGTGTGCATGACTTTTTTCTTTCTTTATTTGGTAGGCTATCTAGTGTATAAATCATCAGTCAGTGTTAAGAAGATGAAGGATGGAAATGCATGCATCTACATACCTTTGCTTTCGTCCCTGGGGGTGTCGAGACATTCAGCTACATGCCATCTTTGAGACTGAACCATCAACCTGGAGAATGGCATCTGACAGACAGGACAATAGTCCTCACTGGATGGTCCCTCTGCTGCATTGCCAGTTTTGAATGTCTCATTAGAAGAAGATGGCTGTGAGGGAAGAGTCTGTGCATCTAAACTACCATGATCTCCTTTATTGATATTGCTGAAATCAGCTGCCTTGCTGGGTCTCACATTCCTGACAGGTGGCTTGGCTGGGGATGAAGTGTCTCTCTTGGCAGTTTTTTTCAAAGTGCAGCTTTTCTTAGCCACAGATCCTTTGGAAGACTGTGATCCATGTCTCTTCTTTTTCTTCTCAAGAGGCTTATATTCCCAAATGTCATTTTCAGAGTCGTCCTTCTGTGACATTTGGAGAAGAAGATGGTATGCTACCCAGTGACCTCAAAAGGCTTGTTACAAAAGAGCAATATCTTATGTTTGATAACATTCCGTGGTTGGTGACGATACTAACATTACAGTAGATTGACGGCTACAAATACAGTTTTAGCGCTATTTTTATGTTAACTCGCTGCAAATAAATATTTTTCAAAAGTATCACAATATGTGATTTTCCTCAATGGAAAGGTTCAGCTACAAGATGTTAGCACACACTTACCGCCACAGTGCATCAATGAATAAGGTAAAGACAAGTAATGAAATAGAACAACACTTTCCAAACATTTTGCAACATGGAGTTGCTTAATCGTTGCACGGAAAACAGAGAGGCTTATAATATGTTTTTACACATAATGTATTCAATTTAACGTAACTAAAAAGACGCAACATGTGGTGAATAATATTATTTTAATTATTGTCGAAATCACCGGTATGAATCTTCGTGGATAACTACGTGACAGGCTGGTTGTTGTTGGAAAGATGGCGTCCCAGTGCAGCCTTTCTGCCTTATTTCCTATTCAAAGTTCGTTGGATAACGCTCTAGATGACGCTACGACACAGCAAGAGAAAGAAAATCTTGTCTATCAGTATTTGAAAAATCTAGATGAGAGAGACGATCTGAAGATTCCCGATTTCCAGACAGGTTAGACCATTTTGCAGCAGTAGCTCGCCTAGCACTCGGTTGCTGTCCTAACGTTACTCCTAGCAGTTATTGCTCATTAAAGTTACTTACTAACAGAACATATTCTGACAGGACCCAAGATATTTTTGGTTAACTTATATGAAAAGTTATGGCTGGGGTCTGCATGTTGCCATAGTGACTTATAATGTGCCTCACTTAGCTCCTAACATGATTGGTTGTGCAAGTCAGTTTTAGCCTTCAAATCCCAAGAAGACACTCTTTGATGTTCCCCTCGGGGGAAATGTGGGCAGAGTTAAAGACAAAACTTATCTTGTATCATAAGTTACTTTTTTTTGGGACTCCCTCTAAAACCTCTCCTCTGTCGGAATTTAAATATTTTAAGTAGGCTACACACAGTACATCTGTATGCCCCAGAAGGTGACTGATGTTGGGTTGATTTCCCTTTACTGAGGTAGGAATTCATGTTGCTTTCATGTTGCTTTCATGTCATATGGGAAAGATGTAGAAATAAGCTTCGTACTTATAGGTATCGATCATTTCAGCTGGTAAAATATTACTTTGGAAAATCCGAGGTTTGGCGATGGATCCAAATTTATCTTTCTCACTATATAATGACGTCACCAGCAAGGAAATACCTGTTGTCAAGTAGGCTGGTGTTTCTGAGTCCAGTCGGGAAAATATTGAATTCAAATAAAACTCGAAATGAAAACTGAAAATGAACCATTTTCATCACGAGTCATGTTGTGATCAACACTCTTATGGCAGGGCACAACTACTTGCTAGAGTTTTTATTTTAGGTTGGCATTGCAATACTTGGTATGCTGTAAATCATGAACTCAAATGTATCACTCACTGTGTGAAAAAGGTGACCAGGAGCAAGCAACGTTTACAGAAAACTTCAGTCATAGCGGTTAATTGCTTCATATGAGTTTTAATCCCGTAAACACTTCAAAGTCGTTGCTTTGAACTGTCAAGTCGTTCCAACTGTTATTCCCATATGACATGAATGCAGCATCAGCCCTGGCAGAAATATCCCTTAGTTATTCTATGCAGAGCTGCAACGATTAATCGATTAGTTGTCAACAATTAAATTAATCGCCAACTATTTTGATAATCAATTAATCGGTTTGAGTAATTTTTTAAGAAAAATAAGTCAAAATTCTCTGATTCCAGCTTCTTAAATGTGAATATTTTTCTGGTTTCTTTACTCCTCTATGACAGTAAACTGAATATCTTTGGGTTCTGGACAAAACAAGACATTTGAGGACGTCATCTTGGGATATGGGAAATGCTGATCGACATTTTTCACCATTTTCTGACATTTTATAGACCAAACAACTAATCGATTAATCGAGAAAATAATCGTCAGATTAATCGACAATGAAAATAATCGTTAGTTGCAGCGCTAATTCTATGACTACTACCATCACCCTCCTAGGACAGCAGTGAGCACTGGGACACATTTGCCTTTACTGTGACTAAACATAACTAATGAAGCGATAACATTATTTTCCACTCGATGATGTGCTCCAGGCCTGGAGTGGCTGAACACGGAGGGGCCTCTGTCTTTCAACAAGGAGCTGGCTGGTAAAGTGGTGCTACTGGACTTCTTTACTTACTGCTGCATCAACTGCATGCACATCCTGCCTGACCTACACCGGCTAGAGGAGAAGCACTCTGTCAAAGGTATGCACACACACATTAGCCCGTAGATGTCAGAAAAAAAAGAGAATCCTTTGATAACACAGTTTACTATTCTGCCAGAGTCTCCCTTTTCATTCCCCCTCTCTCTGTTCTTCAGTCTTTTGGGTTTACATCTGCTGCACTCTGCTCAGTTCCCATTCCCACTGACACACACACATTCTATTAAGGTATAATTTCTTCCTCCCCCTGCATAGCAAATGCTTTCTCTTTGCCTCCGAATATAACCTCACAAGGATCTGTAGCCACCATTTGCAAACATCAAAAGTGACAGCTGAGGTATGCATAGGTCACCCAAGTAATGTATGACACAATATGCATGTATATGTAATCCATTAATTTCTATTTTTGTGCCAAAAAGATTGAGAACCTCTGCTGCAGGACACATATAAACATATTTGCTTTGCTTGATCTCAGAGAGTAGGGAGAGACAGTTTCCATCCAATAAATTGCTTCTGAAACCCTGCAACCACTGTCCAAACTAAGTGGGTGAATCAGGTGTTTTGAGGGCTTTTGTGATTAAGTGGAAGCAGGAGCAAAGCCCATAATGAATGATACGTCAATTAATTAATGAGTCATTAAGCCTTTAATGAATGACTTCAAATTCAGGTGAATTAGTTTTACTCTTGGCCTAACTGAACATGTTAATTAGAGACATGGTTGTGAGGCACCCTGGAAAGCTTGTTTTACCATGTTATTTGTGATACTGAAGGAAAAATTGAGGCACCTCATGTTATGTGGTTGTAAATATTTCTCACATGTTCAGTTTTGCATGTTTTTTATGTAAAAACAATTCAGATAGCTACCGGCAACAGGGACAAATTTAATTGTCAAGTGTGAATTTCAAGTCTAGCTCTTTTTTTTATCAAACCCATCTTTCATGTCACTGGATTGGCTTTTTTTCGGGGGGAAATTGTTTTTTTCCCCAAATTTCTGTTTTCCTGTAGGAGTGGTGATAGCGCTGTTGCTGTTGTGATCCACTGCTATGTCATGGATTAATTGATAGGAAACACTGAACACGCAGCTGGACACCAGTGTTCCTCTGCAGTCGTGTGATGAAATTGGACACTTCAAGCACGTACCTCATTGTGTGTCATGCAGCATCACAGGAACGTCTATAGAGTTCACTAGGCCAGAGAAACTATAGTACATCAAGCCTACTTGCCCTGATCTGTTCCGAGCATGAAGCCCCTTATCTCAGCTGTGAAGAGACAGTAACTAAAAATACATCTAGGGTACGCTGTCAATAAGTAGAGGGCCTATAATTGTACCCTGCTGTACTCCGCCGTTGGGTGCTTATTATAGCCTGCCCACTTGAAGCGTATAGTTACATATTACTGATTCTGGGTTATTACTAGGCTTTCAAGGGATCATCTGGGGAAACTGAGTAGCTAGAACCTCTACTGTGTGCCAGGTAGCACATTGGGTCCCCCCGATGTACACACACACACACACACACACACACACACACACACTATTACTACTACCACACATTATCTTACTGGCCTTATCTTTGGCACAGCTATGGGTACATTCTGTTTGCTGCTCTTGCCAAAGAGGTGTGGGAGCCATGTCCAGTCACTCCTACAGTCCAACCCCACCCCCATCGTCGCCACAATCTGTGCTGGTACTATACTGGTTGGCCTAGGCCATGGGTGACGGAATACACTGCAGATTGTGATAAGAGTTTGGAGTTGTTTTTTTACTTAATGTGAGGCTGGCTCACTGATCTGAGATAATGTAAAGGAAGTGTCCAGTAGGGTCTGTTACTGGAGAGCGGGGTGCTGTTGCATGCTGGATTGTAATCTGACATGGCATTTTGTGCCAAAAAAAACAAATGAATAAGCACTGGAGAGTTGACTGAAATAGGCATTATGCAATTAAGAAACATTTAACTTTTAATGTATAAGTCAAATGGAGTGTATGTATGCATCTTAATATAAATTAGCTTGTTTTATTTCAAAGTGTTCTGCACAACTAAATTATGGGTATTGTTCAGTAAGCTTTACTCATCTTGTATGTATTGTCTATTGATGTGCCTGTCTTGCCTGTTAGGGGATCACAGTGGGAAAAAAGACCAATTTTCTGTTTTTTATCATTGTAGTTAATGTACTGTAGTTTCAACCTGTGCCTCTGTTCTTCCCGGCACTTTCATAACCTTATTGTATTTTAACATTCAACTAGCCTAAATCTAACCTAACTCAGGGTTATGAATATGAAGGTTAGCAATATTTGAATTTTGAATTAATGAATTTTAATATTTCCTGTAATATACTTTTTTTTTTTCATCTTTGCATTTATCAATTGTTGCTGTAAATTAACCGCTGAGGGACAAGGTGGTTTTAACATTTCCATTCATTGCAGTCCAGTACAGCACCTCCCATTGACACACTACTGCCCCACACTGGCTTTGTTTACATTGATTTATTGGCTTGAAAACAATTTTATTGATCATTTCTAAAAAGTATTGTCTGAGCTTTTGACTGAATATGACAGTAATCATGTTTCAATAGAAGGCACCATACTGGAATAACTGATTGGGAAACAGGAAGCAAACTATTATCTGCAATTTAAGTTTTTCCCTTAAAGCACCATAAAATTCTGTATCAAAGGATCTGTTCAGAAGAGCATGTGGATTAAAAGTGCGTACTTTCCACAGTCATAAGCAGTTCAGTTGCATAACATTTGAACATCCATCGGCCTCTTCGAAAGTCACACACTACGATCAGTTCAGGTCTTGTTGTCCAAGTTAAATAAGCCTACTGTTAAGAGTACTCAGTGAGACAAATATTTACAACCTGTAGGCACTAAAACATCTCCAGGAATATCTCATAGAGAGATCATGCTTCAGGGTTGCTGATATAACTGAGACTCCAAAGGCGGTCAGTAGAAAAAAATCTCTTCTCTTCTTCCTGTCCAATCATCTTCTGCATGGCTCCAAAGGCAGCCCCGTGTGTGTGTGTGTGTGTGTGTGTGTGTGTGTGTGTGTGTGTGTGTGTGTGTGTGTGTGTGTGTGTGTGTGTGTGTGTGTGTGTGTGTGTGTGTGTGTGTGTGTGTGTGTGCGTGTGCGTGTGTGTGCGTGTTGGTGTCTTTGTGTTGTTGCCAGTACCATGAGACTTTGTTATTGGACAAACTGGTGCAATTTGTTGACATCCAGATTTAGAGAAGATTCTAAGATTTAAGATATAAGATCTCACACACACAGTTAGTCACACACTCTAGTTTCACAGACATGGAATGAGCTTTTAAAATAGTTTTAAATTAAATTAAATTTGTTTTTCTAATACCATTAATCTCTCTTGTAAAGTATTTATTTTTGTATTTTTACTGTGTTAGAAGAATGTGAAACAAATGGAATAGCTTCTCACATGATCACAGGTTATAAAACCCCAGGTGGTAGTTGAACTATCCATCTCAACGTCACAAATAAGTCCATGCCCATTATTTTCTGATAACCAGATACTGCCAGAAAAACTGTTTGCTCATTGCTGTAAATTAAGTGCACACAGACACATACACTTCTTACACTGTTTTTGTGAATTACAAAAGGATTTCAGCATTAAGTTTTCAGAAAACTTAAGATGTTTTTCTGAGATCTACTAAAACTACTTAAATCAAAGTTCCTAGCAGGGGTGTGATGGTGTGATGGTTTGGTGGACTAACGCAAAAACCATGTAATTGCAATGTCATGGGTTCAAGTTTTGAGTACAGCTCGTAGCCTCCGGTGCATGTCATCCCCTCTCTGTCCTCGCTATCTATGTTATGTAATAAGCAGAAGTGCATAATAATAATCTTTTCTTAAATGACAGAAATTCTATATTTTTATGTGTGGGAATAAAATTGAAATGACAAAGTAATTTTCCATTATTGCCACTTAAATGCTTCAAGGGCAAAGATGGAAAAAATTGAATTTATTGTAACTCAGCAACTAGGTTGTAGTTATGGGTGTTTAGACAAAATCACTAGTTCTAGTTGCAAAGGGGCTAACCTGCTAAAAGTTTTACTCCACTAAAATATGGGCAGTCCTAATGTTTTAATATTTTTTTTTTATCTTTGACAGGAATCCATTGTATAAGAGTGACACTGTCCTTGAGGAGGTGTCTTTTAAATTGGTTCAATAGATGTGTGTGGTTCCTTGCCTCCAGTTTTTTCCATTAAAACCACTTAATGGTTATCTCAAGTACTCTTACATAATCTCATACAATGTCTCAGAGTTTGGTAAAATATTTAAGAGATTCATCATCTGACTGTAATCCTGACATTCTGAAACCAAGTAGTTGAACACTATTAAATCGAACTGCTAATGTTTGCCTGTCCTCATTTTTTCTTTGTCTCTCTGTCCTTAATCTCTCTCTCTCAGATGGACTCGTTATTGTGGGTGTGCACTCTGCTAAGTTCCCCAATGAAAAAGTAAGTGTCTTTCATTCTCCATATTTCGTTCTCCATTCTCCATCTCGGTATTACTTATAGATAGGCTGATCCGATGGTGAATTCTTCATAACGATGTGTCACTGTTGCATTTACTTAACAAAAAAGCAACAAAGTGGGGAAAAATCCATCAACATTTGGGAACACTGCTCATTTTGAGTATTTACACGTTGTTCTTAAGCTGCAGGATTGTCTTTTGTCAACATGGACAACTCTCCCCCAAAGCTAGAAAAGAGAACCAAAACATTAATTTATGATGTCATACCAGTGTATCAGCTATGAATGAGAAACTGATTTTGGGGGCTCAGTCAGACAATATTTATCAGAACGGTTTATATCTAAATGAGTTGTGCTATCACTTCAAGACCAGAAAATGTGCCCTGATCTACAGAAAATCCTCCAGATGCTGTCAGTCTCCTCTTTCGGCTCTATTTCATTCTTTATGAAGCTGTATATCAGTGTTGCATAATAGATGAGGGTAGGACAATCTCTACTCTGTTGTTGCTGCCTATGGGGAGAAAATAGCGCTTGATAGTACACATAGTGCTGTCCTGTTTGGAGAATAAGAATGCGAATGCGAATTATTTTCGCGATTAATTGATTAGTTGTTTGGTCTATAAAATGTCAGAAAATGGTGAAAAATGTCGATCAGTGTTTCCCAAAGCCCAAGATGACGTCCTCAAATGTCTTGTTTTGTCCACAACCCAAAGATTTTCAGTTTACTGTCATAGAGGAGTAAAGAAACCAGAAAATATTCACATTTAAGAAGCTGGAATCAGAGAATTTATTTTTCTTAAAAAATTACTCAAACCGATTAATCGATTATCAAAATAGTTGGGGATTAATTTAATAGTTGATAACTAATCGATTAATCGATTAATCATTGCAGCTCTACTCAGTAGTCAAGTATGCTGCTCCTTTGCCCTAGGACTCTTTAGTTCACATTTGAAAACTGAAATTCACCCAAAAACACACATCTCTTTACTTAGTAGCCTATTTGTCCTCAACCCTCCAAAGGTCCTGGAGAACGTTCGCAGTGCTGTGCTCCGCTATGACATCTGCCACCCAGTGGTGAACGACAGCGAGGCGCGCCTCTGGCACGAGCTGGAGGTGTCCTGCTGGCCCACGCTGGTCCTGCTGGGGCCGCGCGGCAACCTGCTCTTCTCCCTGGTGGGCGAAGGCCACCGTGACAGGCTGCTGCTTTTCGCTGACACCGCCCTCCGCTACTACGGGGAGCAGGGCCTGCTGCAGACGCACGCAGTCGGGACCAAGCTGTACCGAGACTCCCTGCCACCCACCATCCTGTCCTTCCCTGGGAAAGTGGCTGTAGACCAGAGCAACAAGAGGCTGGCAATAGCAGATACTGGGCATCACCGAATTCTGGTCGTGTCCTCTACTGGGCAGGTGTTGCACGCTGTGGGAGGTAAGAACTGGGATATGGGCTGGTTACAGATCTCTGGGTGGGTGTGTGGGTTGGGTCCCTTTGGATGTCCCCAGATAATTTTTGTGTTCCTTTATTTACAAGTTGGCACCAAGGTGTGTGCACCGGATATTTAATGCCTTCAGTGCTATAACTGTGTTTGTCGGCATTCAAACCTCAGACTTGTCTTTGGCATTAGCAGTAGTATTTTGAACAAAAGGACACTAGATCTCTGTGTAATAATATGTCCTAATCTGAATGCATTGTAGGAATACATAAAGTAATTTGGTTGATTCATAATTAAAATCTCTGCAAATTATTTTTAAATGATATTGATATTATTTCTAGATGACCCACATGCCTTAGCCACCAAGAATTATTATGTTCAACACAGATGATATCAAAATTCTGGATTAGATTTAGTTCTGTAGATTGAACGAAGTAGATCTAAATATAGTATTGCTGTGAGAAATAAATAAACAAAAATCATTGGGCTGTTAATGGGCACATCTGCTGTATGGATTGACAATATCAGCAATGATTCTCTCATGAGGTCCTCCACTTAACTCCAACAGAAATGGATCCCATCTTCCTAATCAGATTTCTGATATATAAGCATATAATATGAAATAGACCACAATCATAAATAAAGATAATTAATCTGTTTACACAGATGGAAGGCCAGCCATGCCGCAGCTGTAAATGGGCAATTATGCCTATGAGTATGACTTTTTTATGGTATTAGTAATCAAAAAACCAGATGTGATTTTTTTTTTTTTTACTGAAAGCCTACAATCTAAGCTGTTTTATTCAGGGAAGATCAAGTTGCCTAAAGCCAACTGATTTGTTAAAATGAAAGGCAAATGCTTTTTGAAAGGGAACGTGTGAGGCACATTTAAAACTCCTTTTCCTCAATAACTTTCCAATGTCTAAAACTCAGTCCACGGGACAGGTACTGCAGGTGTCTGGTTTCAATATTTTGGATGCACCAATCAGAATTAGTGGTGAGCGCCTGCACAGGCCGAGTCTGAAGATAAAGAAATTTCCCTGCATAGCTGTAATCTGATGAACCTCAGGTCAGCGAAGTTGATGACAGACAATCTGTTGGAAATGTGAACAGTCAGTTGATCTGTCGTTGGAACTGTATCCATAGTGTGTAAGTGGCTGACTGACTTGGTGCGGAGCAAAGATGAAACTTAGCGTGGAGGTTAATTTGGTGACATGAGCCAGGCAGGTGGCCAGGTAAACACTTTGCTGTGTGTCGCATAGTCTCACAACTGGAAGCACTGGGCCGTTGGGCACTAGAGTCTACTGAGTCTGCTTTTTACAGACACAGATACTTTGATTGTATCTGTATCATTTTACCCAATAGGAATCATATGTAAATCCACAATATAAGAAACACGACATAAAGCTGAAGCATATCTAGCTAAAATAAAAGAGAGGAAGTTAGAGACTTTCACAAGATAAAGAAGAAGTCACTCCGTTATCTCTGCACCATTTATTGCATCGACATTGTCTAATTACCTTTCTTAATTAAGTTTTGTATTATGTAACCAACATTCATCTATTCGTATAAACTTATTTATAATTTTGTTTGGATCAGTTGAGATCCAAACAAAGATTGTTAAATTTGATCAAACTTTTATGATCTACATGGAAAAATTGGGTTTTTGCAACCGCAAATAATTGGATACAGTAAAGAAAAATAGCGCAAGTGGGGGATGGTAAACATAATGCAACCCACATTACAACACTAGAACATATTAAGTAAGAAATATATGAATGAAAAAATATAAAAATGTATGTATTTACAGCATTATGTGCAGAGTGTGCAAAATAACAGCAGTAGAACATAGTGAACCAATGAAAAATATGTACCATAGAATACATGAAAATAAATAAAACAGTTTGTACACCTAGAAGTAAGGCATTGTGATGTGCATGGTGTCTTCATCATGTTCATGGCGTTATCAATGCTGTCGCAGGGCCTGAGAGCGGGAGAAAAGATGGCGACCTGTCAGAAGCTTCCTTCTCCTCACCTCAGGGCGTCGTCATTAAAGGAGACACAGTGTATGTGGCCGACACAGAAAACCACCTGATCAGAAAGGTATCACCCTTTACCTCCACTCAAAAATGACTCGAGCGTTGACAAAAATAAGGATTTTAGAGTTACATTTTATTTCTCTCACTGTCTTTGTATCTGTATCTGTATCTGTATCTGTTTCTGTCTGTCTGTCTGTCTGTCTGTCTGTCTGTCTGTCTGTCTGTCTGCCTGCCTGCCTGCCTGCCTGTCTGCCTGCCTGTCTGTCTGTCTGTCTGTCTGCCTGCCTGCCTGCCTGCCTGTCTGCCTGCCTGTCTGTCTGTCTGTCTGTCTGCCTGCCTGTCTGCCTGTCTGTCTGTCTGTCTGTCTGTCTGTCTGTCTGTCTGTCTGTCTGTCTGTCTGTCTGTCTGCCTGCCTGCCTGTCTGTCTGCCTGCCTGTCTGTCTGCCTGTCTGCCTGCCTGTCTGCCTGTCTGTCTGCCTGTCTGTCTGCCTGTCTGTCTGTCTGCCTGTCTGTCTGTCTGTCTGTCTGACTGTCTGTCTGTCTGTCTGTCTGTCTGTCAGATTGACCTGCTGGAGGGACACGTCAGCACTCTAGCTGGAGTAGGGACTCAAGGCACAGACAAAGAGGGTGGGGCCATGGGACCCCAACAGCCAATCAGCTCTCCTTGGGATGTGTTGCTTGGTACTGCCGGTGAGTCTCAAAGGGATCGCTTGTATGTTGCATACTTAATGTAATTCATGCATATATGAAAACACATACTGCTCAGAGCCCCTGACCACCAACAACTGCAAATTTTTCAGACATGCCCTGCATGCTAATCATCGATTTACAGCACAAAATGGGAGCAAGTACTCATTAGCATCCCCGACTTCCCAGGCAACGTAGCTGAATCTAATTGTGAATATAATTGGTATTAGTGCACAAATCGCACATCATGTTTAGTGATTACCCATTTTAAGAGGGGCTTAGAAATTTGAATGGGCTGATGAAGTCACTTGAGAGTTTTTAGCTGAAGGTTTTAATTTATGGTGGAGCGTCAAAAAGCCTTTTTTGTCAGGTGCCTCATCTCAATTCGGGTGAAGTACTCTCTAATTTGGGGGCAGAAATCAACACTAATGAGTGGAAACTGGGAGCAAGTCACAAACTAACTTCCCTGACATAGTTTCATATTCTCACAAAGTGAGCCTAACTCTTCACTTCAAAATCAGATGCTCTCTCGTCTACCTCATAAAGTTCAATCCCCCTCAATACTTTGCGTTTATTATTTTGCCCAGGGCATTTAATGTTCCTTTATTATTATTCTTTTTTAGATATTTGCCACACAGTGCCTCTATCTAGTATATCAAACTAGGAAGCTTTTATAAGTGTCTCCTTCTGAAACTCTTAGAGCTTTTATCAGTGAATATTATGACTGTTGGGTTGTGTTTGATTTGATTTACAAGCACTGTGCTGGTGACAACATTGGCTCTGTCATTGTCAGTATCTTCTAGTACTCCTCGTACCTTAGTGGGTTGCTGATGCTGGTCAGCTGCCAGCCTTAAGCTATTTCTCCAAAGATAAAAGCACACATAACTGGATATATTTCTGTGCATGCAGTCCCACACCTGTAACATCTCTGCTCACGCTGTGCACCGCTCTTTCCCTCAGATGAACTTAGGAAGTGATCACAGTAGATATGTAAGTGCTCTTGCTATAAATGGGACAGTAACACTTGTGTTGCCTCCACCATCAGGCCCTGTTAGTGAATGAGATCATTCATCTTGATCTGTATGTGTGGGCATTCAGATTTCAGATGATCTCAGAAGAGGCAGGAAATATTATTTTATATAGCATCAACAGAACGGGAGCATTTTAGGTTAAGCTCAACATTCTTCTGTCTCTCTCTCTCTCTCTCTCTCTCTCTCTCTCTCTCTCTCTCTCTCTCTCTCTCTCTCTCTCTCTCTCTCTACCTCTTACCTCTCTTCTGTAATGGACACAGGCTTGAGTCCAGTACTTTTCAATCATTCTTTATAAGTGCCATTAAAGGGTTATTGTTGAACACGGATGCAAACAATCCCTCACACACACACACACACACACACACACACTCACACACACACATACACCTTTAATAGGTATGTTGTTGACTCTGCTTGGCAGAATTTCCTTAGTCTCCATGTGGGCTGGGTATTGTTTGAAAATTTTCTGTAGCAGTACCGCTATTGAATTCAGTACCGGAACCTTTCTTCGATACCCATGTTGAATAAAAGCTTATTATGTAATGCAATAACCTATTTTTTTTTTTGACTATCATCATCATTGACATTAATAACATTTGAACTCATGAGTAAAATGTTTTATGTATTTATTTTTCTTCACTTTAACAGTATCAAACAAACCCTTCTGAGTTATTTGTTCAAAATGCAATTTTACAATATAAAAGAAAATCTTTAAATATTTAGAGCTATATCAAAAGTACTTTACATACAGCTCTCTTGCCTTAACATTGTGCACTATCAAGTCCTTCAATAGGTTTGAGGTGCTGCCGGACTTGGCAGTTATTTTCTTTCTCACAACTATTGCACCAGACGATGTCACTGTCAATTTTATTAACATGTAGCCAGACGTTGTGTACTTGAGAAGATGAAGGTGTAGTGACGCCTGGTCAAGTTGTTTTTCTTGCCTGTGGCAAGTAGTTACCTAGTGAGCCAATCAGCTGTCACTGTAGATTTTAGAACAGGTATAGTGATTGGATGAAAGTGATGTAAGATTAATGATTAAAGTACTGAACTCTGGCACCTAATGTTTTAGCATATTTCGGTAGTCGGTGGTACCAGCGTGATTCAGTCTGTGCACCCAACCGGATCTCCATGGAAGCCAGAGGTAATCAGTCATAGTCACATTTTTTATCTGATCAAATTCAGAACAACTACACACCTGCTGTGCAGGTGGATGGATAACACAACCTGCCAGCTGGAAACACTACCACATGGTCTCGGGATCTGGTATCAGACCCTTAATTCCATTAACGCTCCGTCAAGAGTGCACCCAAACACTCATTGCATATTCATGATGCCACGTGAATAATTAATTTGACCGAGTCAAGTGGACCCTATACCTTTGTATTATAAAGTACTACAGTGAGGTGGATGCTGTAAGTCGGGTGCTGGAGGTGCCAAATGTTCTTGGCAGAGCTGAGTTCTGCACTCCATTAAAAATACAACTGAGACGTGGCTGTAAGGGTTGTGTGTCCACCATGGTGACAGTGTCTCTGTGTCGAGTGGCTCTGAAATCATGCAGCCAGCGCTGTTACCTAATCTTGCATAGCCGCACCTCTGGCTCACTTAGCCTTCACTTAGCTTTCACCTGACAGCAGCTGGCACGAATGCATCCTGTTGGCTTTCTGTTGCATCACGATGAAGACTCCGCCATTGGAGGCTTTTCGAAATCATTGATGTGCATTATGACTTGCACAGATTTTTCTGCCTAATAAAAATCAATGAATCATTTTTGTGTAGTTCCTTTCACAATGGAAAATCACAATTGGATTTTCCATTCCGCCAATTAAACAAAGTCGCCTGAAAGGACTTTTTATAGTTAGGTCTAATATTAGCAACACTTCTGAATGATATTGAGGCTGACTGGTAGACAGCCAAAAGCAATGACAAAGATTTCCTGTTTCTGGACTCACAGAGTGTTTGGTGTGTTTGTGTGTGTTTGTGTGTGTTTGTGTGTGTTTGTGTGTGTGTGCACGTGCCTTTGCATGTGTAGGTGGCGTTGAGGAGAACGTGCTGTGGATAGCCATGGCAGGAACCCACCAGATCTGGGCTTTGTTCCTAGCAGATGGGAAGCTGCCCAAAGGAAGGTGAGAGACTAGTGCAGCATCACCATGGCCACTTGGCAACTGCCACCTTACACAGCCACTAATGATGCTTCCCTTAGCTATTAGGGGCATGGTTGTTATGCCATTTTTAATAGCATAGAGAAACTTGAGCGTATTCCTCCACATATCTGGTTTTAAATATACCTGGCTGGCCATGTCATGAGAAATCTCTGAAAGGTATCTAAATAACATTTAAGTGAAAGTATGTTGGCATTGACCACAAATAAGACTTGCCATCACAGGGGATCTCCATCATGAGAGATGTCTGAGCTTTGCATCATCAGAGAAGCCATGCCCTAGATAAAAGAGCCAGATTTCCTGCTTGAATTTAGCTCTACTCATCCAGCACGTATTGCAGTGTTCTGTCATTCTCTTCCATTTTGCAACATAAACAGTGAGTCCAAGGCGGGCACGTGCATGCGCTGGGCGGGCAGCGGCAGCGAGGAGAACCGAAACAACGCCTACCCGCACAAGGCAGGCTTCGCTCAGCCCTCAGGTCTGGCCTCGGCCCCAGAGGAGCCCTGGAGCTGCCTGTACGTGGCCGACAGCGAGAGCAGCACCGTCCGCAGCCTGGCACTGAAGGACGGAGCTGTCAAGCTGCTGGTCGGGGGGGAGAGAGACCCACTGGTGAGTTTGCAACACTCTGGATGGATGGATGGAAGGGAGGGAACAGTCTTTTTTTCCCCTTTCATCTACATAGATACCTTGCAATTTATTTATTTAAGTCATGATGATTTTAGTGGTTCGTAACAACCACTTTCAGACGCTGGTTTCAGCTAACTAGCCACTTAGTATAAGCAGTAAATTAATTTCACACAACTTTAATGTGAAGTTTCCATCTTAGCCTTGAAATTTTTCCATTTATAAATTTCTTCCTGCCCAGCAGTTAAGGACAATATTTACAAGATGAATCTTTGTTCTTTGTCCATTTTAGTGGTTCTGAAAAAGGGTGGCCTGTAGGCAATCTATCCTCAGTCCAGGATATTCTAGATTTGTAGGTTTGTGCTTCTAAACTTTATTGTCACAAGCACAGTTCCACCTCTGAAAATGCTCAGGTGAAAATCGATGATGGAGAATTGCTTATCCAATGGTATTAAAAGACAATGCAGTGAAGTGCAGCAATGATTGAAAATAATGAATGATTGAAAGTCAGATTTGTACAGTCACTCCCAAAGCCAATTTGTGAAGTGAATAACATCATGATAACGTACCGAGCATGATAATGTATCCTGTGCCTGGCTCAGTCTCCGTCTGTCAACATCACACATACTGAAAAAGATGAAAAACCTGGACATTGAAATACCATATTTCCAGTCATGTAAAACACTTAGAAAAAAAATTAGAAAATTAGAAAAAAAATTTGATGCAAAGCTGTGGATAGCTCCTGGGCAATCACAGGGTTACTGTGCCTTCTCTCTATAGATGGAGGATATGAATATATATAAGATAGCTTTAAATAGAGCAGCCTGTTGCTAAAGCACAGCCTGAAACTAATTTTTGCTATTACTTTCATCTCCTCACAGCCATTCTACTGTAGTTTTTTCTGCTACGTTGGTGTATTTTTGGATAGTCCCAAGAGCCTTTAGTCACCTACAAGAATGGGATGTAATTAACTGGAGAGTCATATACAGCTTAACTTGCTCGGTCCAAGGTGGCAGTGGGCCAGCAGAAACCACTGAAATACAGACTACTGCCCATAGACCATTCAATTATTTAGCCAAGACAATGAAACATAAAACTTCAGATAGGATCAATCCTATATGTTATACACAGATTTTTTAAATTTCAGTCGGCATGATTATCTCTCAAATTTGCACTTTTACTGACACTACATTTGCATTAGTGTGTGTTGGGTCTGGCCACTACTGCAACATTCCCCAGTTGTTGAGATATTTCTGGCCTCATGCTGAGCAATTATAAGTCATTTTTTTTAACCCACCTCTTCCCTGGGATCATACTCTCAAACCTCCTATTACTAACAACCTCTGCACATTAATTTGCAGTGTTGAAATGTATTAACATAGCTTGAGCATCATAAGTGTAATATGGCTGCCATAATATACAGTAAATACAGAAAGTAACGGAAAGAAACTTCTTGAGTTTTCTCACTTTTTTTTATGTTAAAGCTTAACTCAAATTCAAAATGGATAAAATTAGGGGTTTTTGTCACTCTACACACAATAACCCATGGTGTCAAAGAGGATTTTTTTTTTTATTTACAAATGAAAAGCTGCAGTGTTTTGAGTCCATAACACCTGGCATCTTTGTACAGACCTGTGCTATGCTTCAGTAGTTCCACCAATTGCCGGCCGACTCCAACATATTCTTTTTCCTCATTCACCACCCTTAGTTTGAGCACTTTCTTTCCATTGCAGTACAGTTTCACATTTCTTCTAACAGATGTGTCCCCTTCTCCAAGAGAAACCACACCATTGCGGTGATAGAGCAAGCACATAAAAGTACAAGTAAACCCACTGGCTTTTGGAGTCATTCTACTGGAGCAGTAACAGATATACCCAGAGAGTTGATTCTGTTTCAGCTGGCAATGTTAACTCTGCACATAGTGATAACAGTACAAATTGAATCAGCAGCTGTGTGAAGTTAGTGAGCCATAGAGAATTATGAGACTTTTCCTAATATGATTGTGAACTCTTTCGTTTGATTTATTGAGCTCTGTGATACAGACTGAAAGGCTATTTATTTCAATTTTTCCCAAATTCCACTCGAACTCAACTTGATTGGTTGTACCAGTAATTTATCTGTTTGGGTTATAATGCCCTGAAAACTTACTCTGTAGCACATAAAAATAATTGTCAATTTTATTCTATTTTTGTCCAAAAGAAAATCATGTCACGTCAAGTCACGTCAAAAATCATTAAGAGTCATATTCCTAACTCAACAATTCTCCACCTGATATGAATGTGTTCCCCTTTTCTAATATTTGGATCACTTTTATCATGATTTCATTCATTGTTTTTTTCACCAACACCTCTCTGTGGGACATATTGCAGTTCACAAGAACAACTCATTCAGCTATTTTTGGCGAAGCTGTTCTGTGAGTTCAGCAGATTCAGTAACTGGAGCTATATAAAGATACTGTCATATTTCTGGTGTTTCTTAAGAGTACAGCATAGCCACACTTTCATCCCTCTTCTTGTATGAATGATTTAGAAACCCTTAAAACAATGAAACCCCAATGTTGTTTTTATTTCAATTACAATTATGTAAGAAATCTGCTTGTGGAAAATGTTTAACAGTTTATATGGGAAAGGCTTAAACTAGGATTTCCTGAAATAATCCTGTATGCTCCTGGTCAAAAAGCTGCCCCTCTACTAGGATTTATACATAAACATGACTTTATTTCAATTAGAATGGATTTGGATTGGTTGTTCTGTTCTTTGACCTAGAACAAGCTTAGAAATAAGGGGCACAGGCTGGGGATTGTACTCTTGTACATTCTCTATATCTTTATTGATTTAATGTTAATGTGTTGCCTTCTTTGTACCAGAACCTCTTTGCTTTCGGGGATGCAGACGGGAAGGGGGTGGACGCCAAGCTGCAGCATCCCCTCGCTGTCGCCTGGGCTCCGGAACAAAGCTTGCTCTATGTGGCCGACTCCTACAACCACAAGGTAATGGTCGTGCGTCACAAGGCTGTGTTTTTGAACGAGGATTAGCTTGAAGTTCAAAGCTGCAGTTCACTCCGATTTGATGCTTCTATTGCCATAATAGGTTCCTTTACATTGTTGAGTGGATGCACAAAGCTTTTGTCTCCTTTTGATCTAGGGTCCAGTGCCATACAGAATTCACACAAGACTTTTTCTAGTCACTTAAGTGTGTGTGTGTTTGTGGGTTTGCATGGCTGTGTTCAGATAAAGGTGGTGGATCCAAAGACCAAGCAGTGTAGGACGTTGGCTGGGACGGGAGAGGCTGGAGACGCTCTGGGCCCAGGATTCCTCGAGTCCCGCTTCAACGAGCCTGGGGGACTCAGCGTGGCTGAGGGGGGCAGGCTGCTGTATGTAGCCGATACCAACAATCACCAGGTCAAAGTGCTGGACCTGGACACCAAGACTGTCTCACAGGTCTGTGTGTGTGTGGGTGTGTCTCTATCTGGAGGAATACTCCACTTCCAACCCTGAGAAAAGTGCTAGGCATTTACAGTTTGTTAGTGTGCGTGTGTGTAAGTAATCTATACTAAATTCCTTTGTACTCAAAAGGATTTTGATAAAATGTTGTGAGGAAAGATGTGGCAGTAGCTTTGCCATGAGGTGACAAAGCTTTCTCCAAATTCCTCTTTAATCCAAACATCTGAATCTCTTTTCTCTCCAGTTCGCCATTTCCATCGACTGCACAGACTCGGTACCTCCGAAGTCCTCGGCTCCCGCTAAAGCCCCCACACTGCCTAAATCAGCTCCCAGGAAGGAAATGCCACCACTGGCAGTGTCGGCAGGCCAGACTCTCACCATGTCACTCACCCTGTCACTCCCAGAAGGGACCAAGCTCACTAAAGAGGCCCCCAGCTTCTGGACTCTGTCAGCTGAGGGTGAGGGAAACTGCCTTCATTGTTGCAGTTGCGGGTGTTCATATATTGACCAAACAATTGCAGAAATTTTTTTTTATCATTATATTTGGCTGCATACCTGTAAAACGGATCCAGAAACAATGTATCAGATAATAATCAGAGACAGAAAAAACAGCAGGATGAATGACAAAAAAAGTGGATCACTACATCCAATTAATGTTTGATGCTTTTTCTCATGTTTTCGCTCTTGGGTTGGTTTCTATTTTAGGTTTTAGGGAAAGCAAAATTCATTGTTTTTGAAGACATTGTTTTTCATCTATTATTGTGTTTGACAAATACAAGCTGGTTAAAGTATCTTTCTTTGCTGACTTGAGGTGAAATGTGGAAAAGCGGAGGAGTTGAGAGAGGCAGGAAGTGCAAGTTATGGCACAAACAGACTGAACTCGTCTCTGCAGTTCAGGAATCAGCTGCTGTTCTGTGCGTGCATGTGTGTCTCTCCTTTTGCCCAAATTCATGCTGAGCAAGATATGATTAATTCATATTTTGGATCGACCTTCTTTTGTTTTCAAATGTTTCAATAGTGAAAATCTTATTGTATAAATCATAATAAAACCATGCTGTTCCAACAGCCTGTCCTTTTATAGCTTATACATGCATGAACGCATGGTGACTGGTAATTTGAAAGTCAGACAAAAATAAATCCTATTGCAAATGCTGGAGTATTTTTACAGTGGATCCTCACCAATTTGGCCTTGGAAATTGAGGTCATTATCCAAAAGGAATTATCCAATTGTCAGTGATTGAAATGTATTGTAACATCTGGCCACATATCACGTCCCATCACAGATATTTAGCTGAATAATACCCATGACTCCTCCAGAAGGATCAACAGTGATTTCTGCAATCCTAGAACTTGCAAAGGTCTGCTGAGTGTTGACAGCAGGAGTGGAGGGGGTTGGTTCTGGGATTTAACTTCTCACCCAATAATTTCTGACCTCACCATCAATCTCGGCAATAGGCTAATGGGACAGCTAACCCATCTGGATTGTAATGGCCCGCTCAGCAGTTCAGCCACTAAACTGTACCAATAATCACAGGCTAGTTGGACATTTAACCCTGCTGTTTCGATCAGCAAGCAAATTCTACTCTTTTCATACCTGTCAGGTTAACCCATCAGCGTCAGATACTCAAAGTTACTCTCTACATTTAGGATTCTAGCCTGGATGTGTGCCTTGTTTTAAAATTGTCTACCTCTCAACCCCTTGCTGCCAGGCTTTATTTTGGCCTCTGATCCACGATTCTGTCATGAAATAATGGAAGTGAATGATGCTTAAACTTCAAGTCATTTCACCATGCAATCGAGCAGATTAAAGCCCTTCTGACTCTGCCGGCCCACGCCTGGGATTTGTCGTGCTCAACTGAGGGATAGAGGGATACTTAGATCCGTGTCAGGGGCTTTTTGTATCTGGGTATTGGATGTTTGTCTTTGAAAAGCACCAGTTATGTTATATATGTCATGTTTGATCTAATATATGTGATGTTATGTATGATCAATCTGTTATTTTAAGTAACTAAAGTGTGGCTCTCAAGTGATTTAAAATGACATTTCATTGATGGTTGATGGTCAGTTCATCAGGTTGCGAACACAAGTCTTTCCATCATTCGGAGCAATGCAGCATGCAGTGAGCGATATCGGCAGTTTATTTTTAGAACATTTTGATAAGAGCAGATGCCTTGGTTCACATAATTAGCTGCTACGGTATGTTATGTGATCCTTAGCTGTCCGATTAAACCCAGTCTAGACTTATGTTGATCAGATCAGTGCAGAGGCAGGGATTTTAATAGATCCAGTTAGCAGTGCACGCCAGGTCTAAATTGGTTTTTAGTGGCTTTTTAGAAATGGCCTCCTTGGGACCTACAGTCATGTTAGGCATCAGCTTCATAAATCACCACTGACATGGGATTGATGTTGTGTAGGGCATGGAATTTTCTCACAGCAACAGTTCATTTCATTTTTTTTTGCAGTGTTTGTGTATTTCATATGTGTGTTTGTTTCCAAGAATACCCTCCTTGTTCCATCTGGGAGGCCAAGAATTCACGAGTTACTTTGCCCTCACCCAAGTCCCATTTATTTCAGTGGGGTCATTTGGGTTTGGGCTCATATTTTAGAAGCCTGGGTTTAGCAAAGTTGTGCAAGGTTCAGGCTTGAGCCGATCTAACACACACACACACACACACACACACACACACACACACACAGTGTCTTCGCCCCACTCAGTGTTAAATAAACCTGTGATGCTAGGAATTTAGATCCCTCAATGGTATGCAGACAGATGTTCTCATATGGACACATCTGCACTTACAGTATATGGTGCAGTGTGATTGATCTGGATCCAAAATGAGTCCTGGTTTTGTTTCTGGTGATTGGTGTGTTTTAAAGGCTGTGAGGGCAAGACTTGAGTTTATTTATTCGGTCCTTTATTAGCCAGATTGTGTGTAACTGTTGACTTTGTCCCATTGTAAAAGAACACATTTCATAATGGTGGCGGTATAAAATTCTCTTTCCTGTTTTTCCTAGGTAACGAGTGGTTGTTAGACAGCCAGGTGCTTACTGGTAACATCCTGGACCTGTCGAAGCCCCTCTGCATCTCAACCAAACTCCCAGCCATTACGAAGACAACAGACTCCGTCCCCTCCCTCACCCTGAGCGTGTGGGTGTACTTCTGTCTGGAGGCGGACAGAGCCTGTATGATGAAAGCTGCCTCCTTCTCCCAGCCTCTTCACATAGGTGCCAATCCAGGAGAGGAAGAGGTCACTGTGTCACTGGCTCATGCCCTCTAAAACCCCTCGTCCTTTTCAGTCCCCCTATGTCTTCAGAGCTTTAAGACCAGAGAATCTACAGTTTCTGTGGTGTTGAGACGTCCCAGTTCCGTTTTGGCTCCCATGCTCAGCTAATTCCCACCCCTCTTTTGCTCATAGGTCTGGAAGTAGAGCTGTCACTTTTGACAAAAATGCAATTCAAACAAAACCGATTTCTTCTCAATTCACTGCAACATACTCAAAACTCCCCTCTGCTAAAAAATTATGCATCAAAGTTCTAATGTTATTGGCTGTCTGTCATTGACAGGACACAAAAAGCAGCATCCACAGTCGTACATAAGAGGTTCTACAGCAAACAACAAAACTGTGCAGCTTAAAAAATGTACATCTGAATTCTACAAATACCTATTAGCAATGTCGACAGGCTGCACTGCCTCATCAGAGGAAAAGTGTCTGCTATAGTGACGCAGAGTTATGGTTTGAAGATGAAGCCAAAACAACAGTTCCACTCAGCGATACCGTGTCATCCATCACACTCACTGCCGCTGCTTTACATGAATCGCTGAAAATGCAAACGACACTGTGGATGTGTTGAGAAATATTAAGATATTGTGATCCTCCTATTGGCTGTAATGATAAGAGTAAGAAATAGAAGTTAGAAAGGACTTGTATGTGATTTAGAGAAAACTTGTTTTGATCTGCATTTGCTTGCACTAGCATTGCTAATGAATGCGAACAGGGGGCTACTGCCAGTTTCTCAAAAATACGATCTTGAAAACTTTTTTGAATGTCCTAAAAGCACAGGAGGAAATATTTATTGACAATGAGGAAATAAGGACAGAAACAAAACTGGGTCCCTATGCCATATACATGAACATTTATCTATGCAGAAACTCTTAGCTTTTGTTGTATAATTAATATATTTGTAAGATGTCTAGCACCAGAGTATTCGATTATATCTTCACTTTGTAATTGTGGATGAAATAATTGCATGGGGTTGCAGTTTACAGTCAGTCAGCACTGTGAAATGCCTTCAGGCCGGTATACAAGCTTTCATAAATATTTGTCGACATGTATGTCACCACATTTCAGTCTCGTAAGTTGTTTACAAAGTCCTAAAAGGTTACATTCATAGCTCAGAGTGTTGCTTGCTTTCTCCACCATCACTGTATAATTGATTATGCTCATGTCTTATTGAGCAGCATAAGGAGCCCTTTTGACTCTGAATATAAAATATTGCCGTTTTCAGAATAATGAATAAAGTGCCTGTTTTTCCTCATAGGAGCGAGCAACCACTTGTGAACTGATCACACTAGCTGTCTGCTGTTTACTCTGCACTGGTTGGATATTTGATCAGGAGAACAAAGTCTTTAATGTTTGCTTTTATTATAATCTCTCTATCAAGCATTTATACACCTCATCTCTGTCAACAAAGGGAACATAATATAAAATAGATGCTCTGATATTGAGTTACTGTAATAAGTGTATAAGTGTGTATTGTGTTGTATAATATGATAATATGAAAGTTATTGTCATTTTCTCTTGTTGATCAGTTTTTTTTCTTTTGCTTTTTTTTTGGCAAATTTATGAGCTGTTCTCAGAAATAGGCCTAATATTGTTATGGTTATAATTGTTGTCATCATGCCTCATAACATAATTGTGCCTGTCGGACTATTATTATTATGTGGTTTTGATCACTTGGCCCAAGTGCCTTGGATAAGGGTATTTTGGATGGTGTGAACCAATGACACATTAATGGTATCAAAAGCAATAACAATATGCTTCTATGATGGAGGAAATGTTTTATTCCCGCAAGTTATTTATTTCAAATGAACTGGGGAAGTTTTGCCAATGTCTTTTCTCAGCACTATCCCTCTGGCATTTTTTTAATGAACAGTAATGAGCTTGCATGGTTGCTGGTGGGCATTAAGTTCCTCATTTTGTTTTCCCACTTTCCTCATTTGATTTCTTCACTTTGATATCTCCATTGTAACGGCACCTCTTAAAGCGCATATTTTTGGCATGCTTTTGTCTCCAGGGGAACCTCGTTAATAAATCTGCTTCTGAATGCTGCACTTTAAGATGCAACAGAGCAAGGAAAAGGTAATAAAGCATATTTATCTAGTCTGCTGTGTATGTGTACTCTGGTAGTAGTCAATCCCTTTTGCTTGATGCTTAGGTTTCCTTCATTTTGTGGGCAAATTTCCATTCCACCCAGTTGTTCTCTGTAGAGCTTTTTCACAATTCCTTTTACAATTCCCTGCCGTTAAGAATGGAGACCATAAGTATAATTAAAACATTCATAAAACAAAATATTGCAATGTTAAAGGTAAACTCTGTGACACACTATCAAACACTGCACCAATGGGTTGGCTCCCTACGGCATTCACTCATTCATAATATTCATGGATTATCATAGCACTCGGTAAAAAGCTTAATTTTGTTCATGGGTGACCCGTCATGTTTTTAAACAAACGATCTCGAGATAAAAATAAAAAATTATACCCCTCAGTCTTTGTGACAAAAAGAAACTCATTGGCCTGATTTTGCAGTCACCACAAGCATGTCTCACAGGACTTCACAGAGAAGGAGCCTGACCAGATCCAACTGATCAATAATCAATCACAGAACAAAATGATGTCACACAGTACGCAACAAAATAGAACACACAGAAGCAAAGCAAAGCACAAGACACAAAATAGCATGTTGGACAGGCATAACAAGCCTACATAACCTTTGTTATATAACAAACGTTATATAAGCAAGGCTGTGTGTTTATTACTATGAAGTGAAGAAAAGCAAACTGACATGAGTTTTTTAGTCATCATTTTAGTGATCATGTGACATGTTTTTTGACAGTTGAGTAAAACATCAGGTAAGTTTGGAATACTGTCAGCTAGGAAAGGCAAAACATTTAACAACAGAATAGGAAAACAGTTCTCTAAAGCTTGTGGATTAACAGTTAGAACCGGATGGGCGTTTTTGTCAAACCAAATTCATATCTTAAGTAACAGTTATTAACGTTTAACTTGTATCTGGAGCTTTAGGTAAGTTTGGACAAGTCATTTGGATAAATTATTAAACAGCCTTTAAATATGGATACAAAGTGCTTAAGAAGCTATAACCATTTCAATGACTTTAAAAGGATGAGTGTGGCGAGCTTATGAATGAGATAATTAAGAAACTGGCTCATATAAAAAAGGACAGACAAGAGAGAGGGAGAAGGAAGAGAAGAGCTGTTGTTGGCTCTTTCCCTCCTCTCTCCCTCCTTTTTTATTTTATCTATCCCATCAAAAAAGAGCGGTTTCCCTCCCTCCGTCCCCCTCGTCCCCTTGCTAACGCTTTGACAGCACCATTAACCCTGTGTGTCTCTGGCTGCTCCCTTCACTGCCAGAGGCCCCACACACACACACACACACACACAGTCTTAGTAAAAGGTCATTCCAGTTAATATGGGCCACACTGTAATCAGTAAGAAGGACTAGTGATTAACACCCACACACACATTCACACACAAGCAGAAAACACTAAAGACTTTAGCGGGTCCAGGATGTTACCAGTAGCTGAAAGTGCAAATGTAGCAGTGTAAACAGGTCTAAATTAATATTTATTTTAAAAAGCCAGTAAATCCCTTGAGGAGGCCACGAGGATTCTGTATCTGGACGATCGGTTACAAGCCGCCATCAGCACACAGTCACAACCTTCCAGCAGCACAAAACAGGCCTTTTAACTATTAGCTATCTCAATGGCTCAAAGCCCCTCTGCCTCTTATGACGCTCATGTGTGAGGCAGAAATTGGTTAATTCCTCCAAATCAAGTTAGCTGTTGCTGAGCATTTACAATAAGCTGTGTAAATAAAATGTTGGTGGAATACCCAGTTTAAAAGAAGGAGATGATTGATTTGATTATTACTGAATGATGAATAATTTTGTAATAAAGACAAGTTCGCTGTCCGTTGATTTAGTGTTCTCTTTAATGATACATGCTGCATGGAGAGAAGTACATCATAGCAAAGGGAATGGTGCAGTTCTCTGACAAGGGTCAGACTAACCAGGCTTATATATTCAAGGACAGCCACCTGCAAGCCTCCCCCCTCCTAGTATCAGTGGGTCTCAGGAACAATAGGATCTAGTCTATGCATGACAGTCATAAACCCTCACATGGGAAGCACATGATGAACTCATGATAATCAATACATTTGAATAGTACATATTTTCTTTACACTTGAAGATGTGACATTGGAAGAGGTGAGAGGTGAAATAGCAGAACAATGCCGACATATGATGGCAGGTTGTTTGGCCAAATGTTGGAGATAATGCCATATGGGGGATTAGTGGAGGAGAAAATCACATTGTTTTCGCACCATATTTATCCCAGAAATATTTACTGAGTCTCTTTATTCTGGTCGAGTGGACTCCATTAAGGTGGCATCGCTGTATGAGAGAAAGCATTATTACCATATTTCCAGTGTGTGTGTGTGTGTGTGTGTGTGTGTGGTTGGGTGGAGAGGGGGCAAGTAAGGGAAGAATGATAACTGAAAGAGAAGGAGAGAAGGAGTGTAAGAGAGGTTAAACACCTTAAGTGAAAACAAAAGTGATGTGTTTGTGACAGTGTGTGTGTGTGTGTGTGTGTGTGTGTGTGTACATTCACCTGTCTAATTGTCATTCCCCCCCCCCCCCCCCCCCCCCCCCCCCGAGCCTGTCCTCCCAGCTAAAACAGGAAAGCATCACTCCAAATAATGAAATCAACTTTGACCTTTAACTCGATGCCGGTGTTGACATGCGAAAGTCAAGTTGTTGAAGTCGAGTTGAACCTGCTCCACCTCCACTGTTTGCTGCATACAAAACCTGCATGTAGATGTGTGTGGGGGAGGTAGCTGTTCCACAGTGGAGAGCACTTCATCCAACTTTTTCTTTTTGCGCAGTGAGAGAGCAATCACAGAAAAATATGGACGGTGGAAGTATATTTTGGTTTTAATAGGTGCAACTGCCATAAAAGTACATCAGCACACCGGATACATCCTTTTTAGCATGAAAAGTTGAGAAATTGAGAAAGGGATTGATGGAAATACTGTTATAGACCTGTGGAAGAGGATTAGGGCCATGTGAAAAATGTATTTGAGTTCTGAGATTAATCTCAGATTTCTGACTTTTTACTCAGAATTCTAAATTGAATCTCAATTCTGAGTTTCATCTCAGAATTCTGACTTTAAACTCAATTCTTTTACTCAGAATCTTTTACACATCACCTCAAAATAAGATGAATCTAAGAACTCAAATACATTTTTCACATGTGGCCCTAACCCTCTTCTGTATTGACAAATGTTTTCTGAGAGCATGGCTGTTTATTAGCGGTCTGTTACAAATCTTAACACTGTATTCTACTTTTCAACAGGGGCAGCAATAGCCTAAAGCATAGAAAAGTAAGCTTGTGAAGAGGAGGGCATCTGTTTAAATCCATGCACCGGTGGGGAAAATGCTAATGAGGGAAAACTAACTCTCTCTGAACACTCCTCTCCACTCCTTTCTCTCTCCCAGGTATAAAAGTGTACAACTGTATGAACAAGCAGGATGTCGCTGAAAAAGGGCCACCTTTCCCTGGATAAATGTCACACTCGATCACCTCGTTGAAGCGCGGAACAGAGGCGTCGTTTCTCCCAGGATCCCCTCATATCTCAGAGGACGACTTCACTAAAGAAAGGGCCTCTCCCTCCACTCTCCCCTGCGAGTGCCTGAGGTACATTCATACAGTTGACAGAGTGACGTCTGGGCTGCAGCTTTGTTACTGTGAGTCAAGTCGTGTGAGAGCCTCTGGCGCCTGCAGGTCACCGGGTTCACTGACAGGCCAACTAACCAGCATGTAGAAAAACAAAGCAGAGCGGCATCATCAGTCTTCATGTGCAGCCTGTATGTCACAAGGCTGGTGCCGATACCTGTCTGTTTATCTTCACTTTTTGTAGACTTAGCCCTGACCTCTGAACCCACTGGGAATGTGCATGTATAGGGGGCTATGCGAGTCATGACAGGAATTTCTGTCACTGTGTGAAAGTTGAAGGGGAATAAAACTAAATTTAAGAATTCAAATGAGCAAACTTATTCCTAAGTGTTATTCCCCGAAGAGCACAGGCTGGCAGAATCAGTGTCATCTCTTTAAATCACTTCTTTTCTTGTGCAACCTTGTTTCTGTCTGAAGTAGGCTGTGTGCAGTCGGCCCGCTCCTGTCAGACCGGCCCGAGCTGGAGCTGGCCTGATGTTCCTCAGCCCCACAATGCCTAATTTGTTGTTTAACTTCTTCCACCTTTTCAGCAGCGATATATTTTGTCTAAACTCTTCAAGTGGGGTGGTCCTGGACAGCAAAGACCAGGTTATCTGTGGTCTCTAGTCCAGACCTCAGAACAGCCAGAGAATGAGAACTTTGTGATAAAAATATGAAATGCATGGGTAGAAAAACAAATCTTGTTTATAATGGCTTGTGATGGAGACAGAGGAATCCCTGCAGTTTGTAATGTCACGGTGGGTTTTGAACTTTGATTCCATGTTGCCCAAGACTTATAGGTCCATTTTTGACTGATAACTATCACAGATAGATGCAATTAGAATGAAAGGTGGGTGTGCTTATGGAGCAGCTAACCAAGTTTCCTAACGGACACTGTCCTCTTTCTCTTCCAAGAAAGAGCCATTTGGACGGTATCATGGCCATTAACTCAGTCAGAGTTTCTTTTCATGCGTCAGCGCGAATGGAGATAATATTTAATATTTGTGGCTACAGTGTTGTTTACTTGCTCAAGTTCATTGTTGGGGGGAAAGAACAATAATTGTCAAATGACAGGAGCCACGTGATTGGTCGTGGAGTGCAGTGATGTCACCGCTGCTCTGATGCCCTGGTGCAGCAGCTCGTGCAGGCGGAGGGGAGAAAGAGAGAGAGAGAGAGTGGGGCTCCAGATGGAGTTGGCGCACGACTGGAGCAGCACTGGGGCTCGTGCGAGCGCGACAGAGGAACGGCAGCCTCACGCACTCACTACTGCCTTGATGAACTCCACTCGCTTCCATACACAGCGCAGCCCATCATGGGGGATGGTGGCCCGTCCTCGCCGGTGAACTTCCAGAATGGCACGGGGAGCGGGACGGCGGAGGACGCGCCGGGCGCGTCCGATCAGTGGATGGCGGGGATGAGCTTGGTGATGGGTCTGATCGTCCTGACCATCGTGTTCGGGAATATCCTGGTCATTGTGGCCATAGCCAAGAACCAGAGGCTGCAGACGCTCACCAACGTGTTCATCGTGTCCCTGGCGAGTGCGGACCTGATCATGGGGCTGCTGGTGGTGCCCTTTGGAGCCGCGCTCGAGGTCCGCGGCTCGTGGCTGTACGGGTCGTTCTTCTGTGAGTTCTGGATCTCCGTGGACGTCCTCTGCGTCACCGCCAGCATTGAGACGCTGTGCGTTATCGCCATAGACAGGTACGTGGCCATCACCTCGCCTTTCCGGTACCAAAGCTTGTTAACCAAAGCTCGGGCCAAGGCGGTGGTGTGCATCGTCTGGGCCATCTCCGCCCTGGTGTCCTTCCTGCCTATTCTGATGCACTGGTCCCGGGACAGTGTGGATACAGCCTGCTACGACGACCCCGAGTGCTGCGACTTCGTCACCAACAGGGCATATGCCATCTCATCATCTATCATATCTTTTTACATTCCTCTCTTGGTCATGATATTCGTCTACGCGCGGGTGTACAGAGAGGCGAAAAAGCAGCTGAGGAAGATCGACAAGTGCGAGGGCAGGTTTCACAACAACCTGAACGGAGTGGGCGCCAAGTGCAAAAGTAACAAGAAGCGGCCGTCCAAGATCCTGGCGCTCCGGGAGCAGAAGGCGCTCAAGACGCTGGGCATCATCATGGGGACATTCACCCTGTGCTGGCTGCCCTTCTTCATCGTCAACGTGGTGCGGGTGTTTTGCGCCGAGGTGGTGGACAAGGACCTGTTCGTGTTCCTCAACTGGCTGGGCTACGTCAACTCCGCGTTTAATCCCATCATTTACTGCCGGAGCCCGGACTTCAGGAAGGCTTTCAAGAGGCTGCTGTGCTGCCCGAGGCAAGCCGACCGGAGGCTGCACGCCAGCTCCTGCGACCTGTCCCGGTGCTCCGGCGGCTTCGTCTCCTCTCTGGAGCCCAGGACCTTGGGGATATGGTCAGACTGTGCCGTGCTGGACAACAGCGACAGCAGCCTGGACGGGACCGCGAAACTGTCTCATTCTGAATCACAGCTGTAAGAAAAAAAAAATACTTTTTGTGAGATGGATTACAGCAGCCCGGGTCTGGAGGATCGGGGAAGGGCGTTGACTCCGTGAGAATGGGCAATTGGGAATTGCAAGGTATCGCCACTTGCCGTAGGATACCTTAGCCTAAGTGAGTCCAAATTTGATCTCGTGTTTTGTTTTTGTTTTTTTATCAATAGAGAACAACCATTACGCAAAACTCTCCAGAAATTTATTTGGAAGCTATATCTAAAAAACAAACAAACATCAGGACCAATGTTCCCTCTGAGCTGTGTGGGTCCCTGCAGGATAGTTAAGTTTATCCCAAATATATCTTTTCAGTCTAAAATCATTTCTCCCACTGACCCCAGGAATTTAGTCGATATAAGTGGGTGTCAACGTTTTGGTGGCACATGATAGGCTATTAGATTAGATGTTTTGTTTGTTTCGTAGCATGGATCGATAAGACAGTGCAAGCTACAGCTCAGTAGTGATAGTTGAGGAGGTTTTGTATATTGAGGAGAAGTGGTAACCTTCAAATTTGTAACACCTAAAGGCCACTAACAGGGGCCACACAGACGGTTTCTTACTTTTCCTTAAAAGCCACTCTTGACCTCTCCAATGCTCAAGCGCACTGTAAAAAAAAAAAAAAAACCCACCAACGTTAAGAGTTATTATTTTAAAGTGTTAAGAGTATAAAGCACTGGACAGTGGCGAGGCATTTGTTGGAATGACTGTGTTGATTGTATTAATGTAGTGTTCACAATGTGTTTTACCTCACAGCCGATGACAAGTGCAAATTGTACGGAAGGTATTTGTTTATATTAAACATTTATGTAAAATAGTCAATAGACATGTATTTATTCTGTGCTTTTTTACAACAAAGCAAGTAATGATGAATGTGGGGGTTTTCAGCTGGGGTTTGTTCCCACGCCCTTTGTACATATTGTTCTTGAAGTGAGGAATTTGGATAAACTCACTGTCTGTCACTGTCTTTCTCTCTCTCATTCAAGCTTACATGCTATTGTAAGGTGGTGTGGTGACTCCTGTGAAATAAAGGAAAGTTTCATCGTTGATTTAGCCTACTGTTGGATTTTTATTCAGAACTTTCGTATATTATTAATGATGTGAAGTTTGATTTGGATTTGATTTACTGATGTGGAAACAAATGGGTTTGATTGAATCGTCCCTCTGTAAAGTCCCCAAAAATAAATTGGCATCATGTGAATGTTCAAGCTAGACAACTCAAAATGCTTGAGGAGAAATATCATGAGGCTTGTGCAATTTAATAAGAAAATGGCCTTGTTCCCTACTGTAGCAACCATGCATGTTTATCAAAATCTGGTTTCTATACCGCCTTTGATTCACAATTAATTTACAAGGATAAAAATAGAATCTGCAGAGATCTGTGCTTAAACAACTGGAGCAGAGCTGCATCTTTAAATAAGTAGGATAAAGGTGAACACTAAGATTTGACTGGATTTGTGCCAAAGATGTGTTTTTCCCCCCGTGTAACAGCCATGAGAAAATACTATCACATTTTCTGTTCCTGTTGACTATTTTTAAACAAAGATGTGTGTTATTCAGGCACAGTCGATTAATAATGTTTTGCATTTAGTTTCATCTATTATACGACCATGTCAACATGTTTAACCTGGATCCATTCTGTGCCCTGAATGATCAAGGCAGATATAAATCTGCACTGTTTTAAGCACTATTGACTTGCATTATAGTGATAAATTTTCTCCAGATATGTCAAAACCCAAAACACTGAAGCAACAGCTTTTTGGGTGGATGGAAATGACTCACAGATCATGATCAATCAGATAGGTTTCTGAAAAACTTGAATTTTCTCCTTCACCATAAAACAGGAAGCCTAGTAGCATTGTTAGCATTTTAAATTCAAACCAAACAGTACTAGATGGATGGATTTGTTGTATGTCAGTTTTTCTTTTCTTTTTCTTCTTTGAAAAGGAAGTGCACTTTACCATAATACACATGTATGTGAACAGGTTCATAAAGTTTTATTGCAAAGTGATACAAGTTCCATGTGATTGTGTTTTTGGACACTTCGCGCCTATGTGCTGGTTAGAAAATAGTTTATAGCGGAACATTCATCATAAGTACTAAGTGGTATCGATTTACAGAAAAATTAACACAAATTAAGCCCTGTATTGTTTGGCTGACATCAACATTTAGCTTTGTTAATCCCAAGTAGATCCAATTAGGCCCAAAATTGACTCAAGAGTCTGATCTATGCTTGTTCAGCAGGCTATTTGATCTTTGTATTTTCCACGTCACGCTTTACTCTGACAGCCTATGTAAAAAGTTTTAACACTATCTAGTAAACATCATGACAGCTAGTGTTATCAAGCAGCTCTTAAAGGAAAGTTTCTCTGTTCTTTGTGCCCTCAGCCGGGGAATATTAATTCTCCCTAAAGCTGGACGTCTTTATAATGCATTAGCGCGTCGCGTTCTGCTAATGATGCTCTCCCGAAAGGCCTTGCCGTACATTTTAATTAGACGGAAAAAACTGAATGGAATCGTGCTCAGCTGTTTTAGCTAATGAACGTTGTTTAAATATGATTGGCTGAGCTAATGTATGTGAATGGAGGCCAGCTTTTTTTAAAAACAACACCGCAGCCAGCATCATTGACGGGCTCCTGGCAAAGACCCACTTCACTATTAAGCATTATTTGTTTGGCAGGGAATTTGTGTCTGGGCAGATTAACAGTGGGTTCACAGATGGAGAAGTTAATCAGCGGGTTGAAGAATAATTATTTCAAATTGCGTGTGTATCAGTAGACATTTTGGTTGCCTCAAGTCAAGGGAAATGATTTGATATCAACATGTAATGACCTATGGAGTAACTGAGGTGACTGTTGGTCAAACCAATGAGTTTACAGTCAGAGACAGGACTAGCCAGTGAAGTCTGACTAATTTCTAATGGCTTGTCACCTGCTTTCAGCACCATTGTCCTTTAATGTTGCTCAACTGGAGTACTTAACGATCTGGTGTGTTGATTACCATTTCCTGCTTAATGTTGATGGATAAAGAGATTAGTGAAATGATACACTGACACTGACTGACATTCATGTACTTTTATTGCCACTGTAACATATTTGATCCTGTGCTATGAAATTACTTATATAAGTTAAAGGCCCAGTCAGTGTTTACAGTAGTGCACCCCCTGTTGAAGCACTGTTGCCCCACCACTGACTTTGTTTACATAGTGATTTCTTGGAATGAAGACATTTGTTTCACATTTAAATTGATTATCTGAACTTTTGCGATTAGGACAGACATGTGTATGTGACTGCTAAACATTAGTCTTACTGTTAGTACACATCAGCTAAATATAAATGAACAAATAATATACAGTAGATTATCTGTGTCATTCATTATAAATATTAAGTTAGTAATATTAATGCCACATTAATTACTTTTGCTTGCACAACTTTGTTATAGCTCTGAATAAATCAAATCTTCACTAGCTGTCTTGCTAGTGAACACAAACATATTATTTCAAAACTACCAAATGTTACAAAATATGCAATAGTTCTTCACATGGCATTTTTATGTGTTTATTTCTGTAGCCTTTCAAACAGAAGTCTGAAAAAACACCAGTACCCTTGTATGCCAGTGATCAATTTCTTGTCCATTTTGGTCACAGCAGGCAGAATACTTTTATACAGAACTATCACACTTATAGGGAAACAGGAGGAAAGCTAACGTCTCCTAAAAAATCATCAGAGGTACAATTTTGGCTGAGGTTTTTTGGTTGCTTAACTCTACAGAAAAGTAAGGGACTTCCAGTTACTAATTGCTCAAGCATGGTGGACGAAATAACAGAAACACCACATGAAAAAGGACTTTAACTTCAGTAAGTAATTAAATCACAATCACAAAAAGTCATCTACACAGGTGAGTCATATGAGATTGAATGCCAAATTGCAGTATGTATCAGCTTTAAAAGAGATCTGACAATCACCGGTTGGTTGAAAGACAAATCTCACTGACGGGGATAGCAACTTAAAGGATAGTTGCTAAAAACCATAAAACTCGACCTCTAAATTACCACAGAATTCAATTAACATCTCTGTGACAAAGTCAACATAAACTCCTACATTGTAAGCCTCACAAAGCTGATATTTATAGCAGGGCTGCCGTTCAGAAACTGCTTGTCTTGACGGCCAACGCACAAAGATGCATAACCTGGTGTAAGAAGCACAAAACCGGGAGCCCTGAGCAATGGAAAAAAAGTAATATGATCTGAAGAGTTGTTTTTCTCCATTTGTCCTACATGCAGACAGGTTTATGTTTGGAAAAAGCCAAAGGCCTTCAACCAACAAACATGGTGGTTGTTCTGTAATGATGTGTGCATCCATCTCGTGGGAGACATTAACTTGTATAACAGCCAAGGAATATTAGCCATTTTACAAAACCATGTGCACCCTATGGTGCAAACACTGTTCCCTCATGATGTTTCCAGACAACAATGCCCCCATATAAACTGCTAAACCAATTCAGAAATGGTTTTATGAACTTGCAGATGAAGTCAAATGTAATCACCAGATCTGAACATCACTGAATATTTATGGGAAGTTGTGGAGTGCAGAGTGCAAAGTAGACTTCCGCCTCTTCATTCCTCAAAGAGCTGGGGGCTTTGCTTCTTGAAGAGTGGGCCAAAATCACAGTTCAAGATAGTTCAGAGTGGTATGTACACTTATTTTCACTGATATTTTATTAACAGGACATTAAAAGATGCCTTAAACGACATACATTCATCCCTGTGATTTAACTTACAGAGCCTTCCTATCAGACAGTCTTTCAACAACACTGCACTCAAACAACAGGTGTAGGGTTTCATTCAGTTATTGCAGACAGAAAGAAAATGGATCGGATCTCCTCTCTTCCAGAATATCATCTATGCCAACCGCCCCCTACTGCCATCTGTACTTGGTTAAAGACCAACACCAACATCATTACATCAGATTCATAATCAAAGAGGGAATCAAAAACATCCATAACATTGAATTTCTTCATGAGTCTTAACAATTTTCTCATTTTCTCAAATGCTATGGTTTTTGTTGATGCCAAGTTTTGTAAAAACATTGCATTCAGGATAATGGACGTCTTTAGACTGGGCATTAGCTGGTCACCTTATTCAAAAACAAAGGAAACGTTGCAGAACTTGAAGAGGTTGATCAGGGTATAAATAACAGCATGCCTGAACATGTGGAACCTCTGTGAGTGTCCAATGCAAAACACTGATAAAAATCTTATATTTACTGATAAAAGCAGTTAACCCTATAAGCCAAAATTCTCCTGTAATTTTTCCACTCTGTTTCATGCTGAGAGTGTTGAGGTGTAGTGTGAGAGCAGGTGCTACGCTACTTGTGTCCATCTGTTTTGGATTCCCGTGTGAACTTGGCGCACAGTGCTCTCCATCTGTTGCTTTGGCTTGCTGTGACTGTGGCTCACCTAATGCTAAGGCAAATGTAGTCAGTCATGTTAAGTATTTGTATTCGCCTATCATTTAGCATGAATGGATGCAGATAAAAACAAATACTTAGATGCACATTAACTAAGCAACTGAGCATAGCACATATGCATGACTACTGTGTACCTCCTATTGCACAAACCTGCACTTGCAACAAGGCTGCAGCAGCGTAAGCAATCAAAGAGTTGATGTCCATTTCTCCTGTGGGTTCAGTAGCATCAAACATATCACTGCTGTCCTGTGAAAAACTCCTATCTTGGTGATTTTCAGGTTTTAACTTCAGTTTCATATGTCATGCTTGGTCTTATGAAACCTTTTCAAAACCCACTGGATAAACTCAAAAATGCATGGTGGTCAAGCCAAAAACAAGGCTATTTTTCTCATTTCCTGAAAAGCTGACATTTTGGAGATACAAGGTTTTCATTGGACAGTGATGATTTATGCATCCCTACAGAAAATATATTAGTGTGAATACTGAGCTAAAATCAGATTAGCCATTGCAGGGCTTCATAAATGAGTCACAAAGGGGACTGATCAGGGATCTTAGCTCGATACTTTGAGGGGAAAAACTGCTTTTGCAATCTGAGAATTTGACACTGGCTGAATCTGTGACTATTGCAATGCAAGTCGAAGTTGCCTTGGAGTGCTCCACTTTGCTGGCTGATAAAACGGCACAGCGGGCTCAACCAGCAAGCACTTTCACACAGCAACTCCAAATGGCCCCTAGTGTAGAGGTTGGCCCCCTGTGGGTCCAACTCACACCCAACAAGGTCTCCTAACTGCCCAGCCAAGGGCACATATGCAAAAAGCTGCTTGATGCTTCAGCACTTTGCAGAAGTGAGCTGATCAGCACCTCACTACAACAAATGCACTAAGGTCAAAATGTCTCCACTGGGATCACAAGAGTCTCCACCAGTGTGAGCAAAACGTGGCACATCTCTACTTAACCTGAGCACTTACACCAAGTTCTCTCACTGATGACTGCTCCCACCCTTTGTCCTTTCCACAGCTTACAATGGCTCCAAGATAGACATTTTTGGCAAAGTCCCTATTTTGATGCACAAAGACTCCAAAAGCCTACGTTCATTTTTGTTCCACATTGCAAGGAGGGGATCGAACCTCATGGGCCGTGACCTTTTTGCTGTTCTTATTCTTGGATCCCCATGAGCTGATGCCTCAGAGACCGATAGTCTTCCTGCGGTCCTTCTTGATGCCCTGTGATTTAGGGTGCAGGATGACAGTGGACAGACCGTCCTACAGGTCACCTACACGCAGCAGCAGATATGGTCAGCGCTCTTCAACGGACTGGGTTTCCTCACAGCCATTACTCATCAACCCAGAGGTGTCATCAGTGATACAACTCTTGTGGCAGGTGTCATCAGTCATACAACTCTTTCTCTCTCACCCTGAAGGATGCTGTTACCAAAGAAGTGACCTCACTGCTGGAGGCAGGTGTTATTGATCCCATTAACACCACCTGGACCTCTAACATGGTCTCTGCTGAGAAGAGGACGAGCTAGGTCTGTGTGGACATGCTCTAGCCCAACTAGGCTGTCATCACAGTTAGACCGCATCCCCTCCTGTGAAGTGCTGACCGTTGCACAGTTCCATGGCTCCACAGTATTCACAAAGCTAGATATGTGTCAGAGTTATTTCAGGTGCCTGTCAGCCTTTGTCACACATGGAGGCATTTTCAGATAGAGACGTATGCCATTTGGCCTTTCTGTGTCCCCCAGCCCCTTTGAAAGACGCTGCTTTCGAGAAGTCATGTTAACAAATCCGCCTGGAATCCCAAGACTTTCTTGATAACATTGTGGTTCATGGTTGATGGATATGCACACCCATGAGGAGCAGCTTCACAGTGTTCAAGGCCCTCTGGGGGGCAACGTGAGCCCTTTGCAGGCCCGGCCATTGAATTTGTGGTTTTCACCCTGACTGCCAAGGTTATTGTGTCCCTCCAATCAAACGTCACTGCACTCCACTAGATCCCAGTGCTCACTGACTACAGCACCTCTCCACCGGCTCATCAAGAAGGAGGAAGCATGAAACTGGACTCCAGAAGCCTTCCTCACACTGAAGTCCCAGCTCACCTCCCTTCCCGTGCTTTCCCACTTTGTTCCTGGCAGCCCTACTATTGTACTATTGTGCGTCTACCGAGGCAGTTGGAACAGTTTCTGCTACAGAACAGTGTAGCGAGGCCAATTGCTTTTGCGTCATGGCCGCTGACCCCCATAGAATACCATTTCTCTAGTATAGTTAATGAGTGTGTCACTGCATTGCAACAATATTGTTGCTTGGGGAGAGAAGACTGAGCAAGCAGGGATGTCTCCTCTCAAACCCCATCTTAGAGCCTGACGTGAAGCATCTGTTCAGGTCCAAGCAGGAGCATGGCATAGGAACAAACTGCTACTGAGAGGTTTGATAGATAAGAAGGCTCTCTAATAACATGATGGACCAGATGGATACATGAATATTTATAGAAAGTGATTGTATTTCTGTACGTAAGCGATGAGACCAATTATAGACACTAATTAAAAACAGACTGACCAATGGTGATTGCCAGTGATTAAAGTACAATTACACAACACTGAAATGAAATGAAAATAAGTATAATGTAATGATAGTCATTATTATATTATTAAGACCCATTCATATTCAAATGTTTTTATCTTTATGGTACAAGTGTAAGTGTGCCTGTGTTTGGATGGATTGTGGCAAACAGAAATAGACTGACAAGGAGAGAGAGTTTATCTCTACACTCCAAGTGCTATTGTCATGGTTGCCGTGTCAAAGGGGCATGGGCAGTGCTTTATGAATTCAAGGGTGGTCATCTAGGCTGATAGGAGAATCTGTTATCAGTGAGCTAACAATAGCCTGTCAGTAACCATGGACCTGAATGGAAAATTTGAATTGGAAAATTGCTATGATTTGGTCTGTAGGTGTGTTTCTGCATGTCTGCAAGTGTAAGCATGTGTGCAAGAGAAAGAATATTAGAGAGAGTGCATGCACAATATGTTAAATGTTTCATACGAGAAAGATGATGTGACAGATGATTTGCGAGATTTGGATGGCTGCTTAAAAAGGGAGTAGTCCAGAGAAAAATGCATAAATTCACTGTCGCACTATCTGCTGAGTTTGGCATTTTGTCTGGATTCCTAAAAACACATTAAGCTATTTGTTGACAGATGCTCTGAGTAGTTACTACAATGATTGACAGTTCTGAGGTGTGCAGATTTGTAGGCCAACTACGGAAATTCTTTGTTGACAAATTGGTTTTCCCATGAGTGTCTGTCATGCAAAACGACAGATTTTGATCTAAACCAAATGTCAAGGTGTATTGCAGATTGCATCTAGACTATACATAATTCCTATCACAGTGTGAGCCTGACCACTTTCATATCTAGTTTTGAAGGTCCGTTAGCAATGCGAGCATTGCAAAATCAAGTTTTTATACGTCCAGACCGGTCACTAAAAATGTTAGTCACACTGAAAGGACAACTGTAACCATAGCCAACGAGACAATGAACTTGAGGAAAACATCAAACCCCAAACTGCTCCAGTGGAGAAGAGACTGTGGCTGTGCTGGGCGGCTCCCAGGTGTGCATGTGTGTATGTAAACCTTCTTCCCTGTGTTCTTGGCAAACTAGCTTGGTTAAACAAGGATGTGTCTCTTAGTCATTTATCCTAGTAAACAAAGTTTACTATAATAATAGGTTGTAGAACACAGGTCAAGGAAAGTTCACAGTTAACAGCTGTTTTGGTTCAGACCAGAATTTTTAGAATATTCCTTTAATGCGGGTCTTAAATCGTCTCCGAGTGTCAGTCTGGGTTGAGTGACAGTTGTGCGGTGACATGTGCATGACCTCCAGCACTGCTGACTCTCTCCTTTTGAACGGGGACTTTATGTTCTTAGAGCTACTTCCCGCTGTTTGTGTTTGTGTGTGTGTGTGTGTGTGTGAGGATTTCTCTCTGTAAAATTGCTCCATTCACCTGGGTTATGTTACATTCCACAGTGACTGAAAAAACAGAAATGAGTATCACACAGATATTAAAAAATTCAAGTCAATGGAACGGCAATACATGAGTTAAGACAACTACAGAACAATCAAAAGGGACTAAGAGGCTCATCTCCTTTTATTCCCTGGAAACACCATATATACAAACTTAATCCAGAATCAGCATTTTTAAAAACATCTGATAATTTTACAGAATGTTATATCTACAAATGTATATATAATCACAGTTTGAATATTCCACAAAACAGAGCAGGAAGGATCATTGCACAGCAGGAAAAACAAAAATCAACAGAAAACACAAACGTTCAATGTTACAGTTTCACACTCAAACATACTGAACATTTCTTCATACCCATATACATTGAAACACGAGGTTCTATTCATCTTCATCCACACAACGCTGCAGCATGGCCTCTTTTCAAGACTGTGGGAACGTCAAAAGTCTTGCATCACTAAATATTCTTATTCTTACTGGTGACACATCTTTACCAAATGAAAAGTAGCATAACAACTTGTCTCATAAAACACACTTGAAATTAATTACAAAGTCCCATGCAAGTGGTTGCATAGGTTGTGTTTTGTTTCTGCACCAGAAACTTGACACTTAAATATCTATTCCTGCAAACTGGTACAGTTTGACCTATCCAGTAGCAGGCAGCCCATGTTTTGGGGTGTTTAAATATCTCTAAGTGCAATTAGACAGCTTCACTCATTATGAATGTAATCATCCAGGTTATCTTATAATATTCATTGTAAGGATGCACTAAGAGAATGAACTAAGGCTAGCCTCCAAGTTTGATGTCTGTACTTCCACATACTTATCCCACATTGTAAAGCAATCAGTTTGGATAGAGAGGAAGAGGTGCATCAAACGCTGAGCACCCACTGCAGCATGGGGTAGGCTTGAAGGACTCAATGACCTCAATCCTGGCAGCTTTAATTTTTATTCACGTAGCGGGCCATTTCAACATAGCCTTAGGCTGTATGGGAAAGGGATCAGCCTGCAACCATTCATGACCCATAAAAGCCTGTCGCTGATTGGGGAAAAAAAGGGGAGCCTATCCTGTGTGATGTCTTCTGCAATCAGATGAAATAAAGAACAAGCAAACTTCGCTGTCGTTACAACTAGCTAGTTGCTTGCTCTATACCCTTCATCCTCTGCGAGTGTGTGTGTGTGTGTGTAGGCTAGAGACAACACAGCTGTGTGAGAAAAGAATCATGTTACTCAGTATAGCTGAGTATTGAACTGCAGGTGTGCATTTGTGTGGCTGTTGAACTTCAGTCTAAATGTAAATGATGTTTACCCCCCCGGACACACAGCTCTGGGTCAGCCTAGTAAACCCTAAGCCCTGACAGCTAGAGCATGTAGCAGACAAGCTGCAAACACATACGCTTGAGCAGCTCCAAAAGGCATGCATGCAGCCACACACACACACACACACACTCACACAAATGTGGACACTTCTAAATATGTAAAGCACCAGCACAGTCGCATGTTGCACATAAGCAAGCATAAAAGCAGACATGTACAAATGCATACATACAGTATATTCGCGCACTAACACATTCAGAACAGAACAAAGAGAGACAAGAAAACAAAAATCAATGAGAGCAATGGCATTGCACTTTTTCCCTGGCTATATTTCCATAGGTTCCTTCTCCAATGGCTCTCCTGAGCTACAGCTACTGAGTCAGGAAAACTGGGCCTGTTATCCCTCTGATACTTTTACACTAGATTTACTTCAGTCAGAGCGTTAGGGACTCAGTGACACTAAAACAAGAAATAAGGAGTGTGATAGGAATACCTTAACCTTTGTAGTTTTTGTCATTTTTCTTCACCAGATACTTGCCACATTGTGCAGAGAAAGCATCTACAAAGTTAGCAGCTCTCTATTTTGTTTAAAATAAGGAATGCTAATGATGCTAACAAGCCACTTTTAGGGAACCTGGAATATGAACATCTTTAGACGTTCAAGTCTGATGAAGAGCAGTTGTTGCTGAAAACATTTCATGCTAATAAACTGACAGGAGCAAAACCTTATATCCAAAATGTCAAGGTATTCACCGAAAGATTACTCTAAAATAACACAAGGAACCAAAATTCTAAAAAGAAAGATTTCTTAAGAGAGCAGACATATTAGAAAAAAAGTGGAAAACTAAAGACATGTTAAGATAATTCATTTTTGAGCCAAAAAAAACAAAAAACAGATACAAAATAAATTAAAATCACATTCAAAATGGACCAACTAAAGACCAGCTCTACATTTAAACCTTAGCTTGATATTAATATCTGTCATAGATTTTCTTCAATTTTATACAACTTAAGAGTAGGATACTTCCACATTGACAACATAGTGCTGTTGCCTGCATCGAAAATGCACAAACTGGGGAACTTTGTAAAGACACGGTCTACTTACTCTCTTAAATCTAACACCAGTGTCACACAGATGGGTTGGTCTGCTGATGCTGAAGCAACTTGCTTCACCAGCTTGGTCTTAAGTGCTTTGCAGAGCAAAAGATGGAGAAAAATGCGTAGGTAGCACATAGGGTTTCCGCAAGCCAGCTGACTGTTGACTGCAGATCTGTTTTTTACTTTTGCTTCACAGAGGGAGTGCTGTGTATTCAGTTGAAGTTCTAGCATTCTTTCAAAAATACATTTGGCTTATTGGCAGACGGATTAGTAGGAGAGAAGTAGAGAGAGCATGCTGAGGCAACACAAGTTGGGCAATGAATTTTGTTGGCGTTTGCCTATCAGTGATGCTCTCAGTTTACTTTGAGTTGGGGAGAACTGTTGCTGAAAGTTTGTAAAACTAAAAAGTGCATTAGAAGACAGAATTTATAAATGTACCAAGTCTCTGCATTTTCCATTTTTATGGGAAGATGTCATTGGCAAACCATTGGCAAGGAGAGTTTTGTAGTATTGACCATTTCCTGGGTAGAATTTGCTATACATTCATAATTATGGCATCTCCAGTCAATTAGCTGAAAAGGCAGTCAGAAATTTAAGTTTGAAGCACTGGCACAAGGGGCCGTGTCTTGGCAGGGCTCAGGACACCGGCCAGAAGATCAGCGAGGATGTGTTGGGGTAAGAAAGGGTTGGTGGAATAATGTGGATGGATGAGTGTCAGTTCAAGTAAATCAAGACACCTTCCCCAATTGGACAGACACTGAGTTCAAGAGGTTCTCCAAAAAGCAGCCTGAGGTGCTACTGGCACTTACAACATTCAAATCGCTCCTTCATATGTTGGAGTATATGGGGTGTGTGTGTGTTTATCTCAAGTCTTGCTATCCAATCAAAAATGGTGGGTCGGAGACTCCCCAAACAGTTCTTGGTCCTTCACTTCCTCCTCCTTGTGACTTGGTTGTGTCACTTCCTCCTTAGTCCGTCCCCAGAATCTCTTTGCTGCTTTATAAGTCTCTCGATCTCTGCCCCTAGCGTCTGGAGGTTCTCCTATAAACAGAGAAAAGAGTGTTTTAGTGGAATATCCGTCTTTAAAAAGGGTAAATAGTAGGGGTATAACAGTAACCATATTCAACTAACAGGTCAGTTGAGCATACAATACCGGGTTCACAGTTCAATATTATCACAATATTTTGAGCAAAATCTGAATGAATTGAGTGAAAAAAGCCATTTGTATGCCTGCGGGAAAACAAAAACAAAAGTGCAAACCACAAAAAGGGTGACTACAGGTTTCTGTAAATGAAATACAAACTTTTTAAGATCTTTTTTCATCCACGAATAAGTGCACTGGGTTAAAAAAAAACAAAATCTGTAAAGTAGCAAATTTCTCACTAGAAAAGTAGTGCATAGAGAAACATCTACATTTATAAGACCTGTGAAACCATAGTTCAGACTCAAATTCAATATTTAATCATATACTGGCAACTGGAGTTTTTCATGGTGATGTTGTACAAGGTGCAGCATGTTGTTAGTGTTTCCTGTAAGGCAAGGCTCTCTTACAATACTTGCAAACAGTCTTTGTCTTGTCACTGGTCTTGTCGTTGTATTCTTTAATTGGAATGGAAACCCAAAACACTGCCACACAAGAGACTTCAGATTTCAGTTTCGTCTGAGTCCATTTTGTTGCCTATACGCCTACATAGTAGTGAGTTCAGCTGGGCTCACCGGGAGTGTGATGACCCCAGCTAAAACATGCCAGCCTTGCACTCTCTCGTGTTCAAACAATGCAAAAGACCATTCTGAATGTCATTTCTTAAATATTAGACCACAGCTGAAATGGTGAAAAAGGTTTTTAAAACCTGCATAATGCATATTGTCTAATTTTTGTATCGCAAAATTTGTATCACAAACTTTTGTTACATCTCAATAGCAGAAGAAGTGGTGTCCTAGCGGAATATACCTTCTAACTGATAAACAGCAGTAACAGGACTAGATGTATTTTAGCAGTGGTAATAGTAGTATATTTGTGGAGAAAGTCTTTAAAAAACATTAACAAAATAGTAACACGAAGGATAATACCAATGTTTTTTCTAAGTTTGTGCCAATCACCTAGGTTACCCGTTTCCTCCCCCCTTTTCCGCCATTCATTCTTGTGCAATATGAAAAACAACTTGAAAATTGCCCAAGCTGTATTATCCATCGCAATAAACACAAAGCCTTAATTTGGTTTTGTCAAAGTTTCTGTTTTATTGTTATTTTATCATGCCCGAGTTGAGTGTTTTCATATCATTACGCTCTGCTTACTGTCAGTCACCTGACATCCACAGGAAGAAATGGAGGTTTCTGACAGTAAATAATCCCTCAAAACATGTCACCTTACAAACTTTATTGTCACATCCATGTCTTTTTATTTACGGCTTCTTTTTTTAGCCGGGATGAAACGAAAAATTAGTAAATGTTAAAAAATGTTATTACATAAAGCATGCACTGCAAAATGACACAAAGACATAAACAACAGAAAATGGGCTATAACTCCAAATGACACTGGTATTCTGCTTTAAGAGTGTTCTTGCTGAAGTAAACACACTAATAAATTTAAATCCAGACAAGGAGTGACATACCCAATGGAAAATCCAAATTAAAACTCCATCCCAGATGAGGAGTTTCGCTTGATCAGATACACAAACAAACACAGCCGCAGAAATAAAGCCATTTCAACAAAGTGAATACTTTGGCTGGGATTGGGATCGACTCCCCTGCCTCAGCTCTGCTTCTAAATAGAAAAGCAGCACTAGAATGGAAAGAGAATGAACTGAAGGTTGCGAGCCTTGTGAGAGAACCTAAGGTTGGAAATTAAGTTGGGCACAAGAGACAGAAAAAAGCTTGAAAAGCGGCCCCTGTGTGGTGTGAGCATGGAGTCAATCTCACGGCAGGGGTTGAGGTGCAGCTTGACTGCCTTGTCCTCTACGGTTTTAATTATTCAAGTTGTTGAAGGGGGTGGGGGGGTGTGGGGACGTTCACATTTGGGTCGTGCAGTTAGACATAAAACAACTTTATCACGGTAAGCTAAAGGCAAAATGTTAGCACTAGAGGCTACATGAGCTCTTCAATAGCAAAATAAACCCAAGAAACTAGACTTGATATTCAAAATTCTATTTCACTGACAAATAAATCGAAGCTCAGCAAGTATACACAAATCAAATCCAAGGCTATGTATAATGTGGGAAAAGACAAATCTGTGGTAAATGTATAAATTTACCGGTAAATGTGCACATTTACAAGCAGTAGTAAAGCTCCCGCATCACACTGTGAAAATGGAGCGTATTTGAGACGGTTATTTTTCACCCAATCTCGAAACCCATCGTCTATCCGTCTGACGACGATTAGACTCTGGGGGTGACGGCCAATATTTCGGGGTTTCTGGTGTAGCCAGCGGACATCCGGACCAAGACTTCCTCTTCCGTGCGCCGGTCATTGTTTACAGTCCGATTAGCAACTTGAGACGCAAGAATGGAGTTGGAGTTGAGAGACGACGTCTACGACCGGATTGTTTCACAAGTTTTTTAGGTCCAGACGACATTTCGGCTAATCTCTATAAACAGATATCTGCATATGAGACGTCGTCTCTCAACTCCAACTCCATTCTCTGAAATATTGGCCGTCGCCCCCAGAGTCTAATCGTTGTCAGACGGATAGACGATGGGTTCCGAGATTGTTTTTCACCAAACTGGTGTGCTTTGGCATGTGTGCCTCTTTACTTTTGGTAAGCAGATAAGACGGCATTGATAGCCTATGTAATGCCTATGAAATGGACATACAGTATGTACAGTACAGCCAAGAAATTGATGCTTGATTGATTTTGTATTTTAACCCAGTAGTGGAAAGCAGTTACAATGTTCCTGGAAAGATTCCTGAATAAGATGTTTAAAATCCTTAATTGGGGGCAGTGTCTCCAATCTAATGCTATCCTGTAGGTTATTCCATGGCCAGGAAGCATAATGAGCGAAGGCAGTTTTACCAAAATCAGAGTTGACCCTAAGCACATTATAGACCGGCCACCTTGTGGATCTAGTGTGGTAGCTGTTTGAGGCAAGGGACAACATGTTACAGAGATAGGAAGGGAGTTTACCAAAAATAGTTTTGTAGATAAAAAGATACATGTGAAGCTTCCGGTGTAGCAAAACTGAAGTCCAAGCAAATCATAAAGGCTGCAGTGATGAGTGTGTGATTTAGCATTCAGAATGCAGCACGGAGATGCATGATAAACAGAATCTAGCCTAGCTTGCGCAACAATGACAAGGTTGCATACATACAGAATGTCACTGTAGTCTAACAGACAAAAATGTAGCTTGGACTAGTGTCTTTCTTGCCTCAAAGTAAAAACACTAGTATATAGACATATACTATAATATAGATATACATGTACTTCTGTGTATATGCATGTATACAGTTGAGGCCATATATTTAAATACACCTAGGCTAAAGACATTCAAACTCAATTTTTCACAACTCCACATATTTCATGTTACCATACATTTCTTGTGTTAAGTCAATAGGGTGTCTACTTTATTTCCATAAGAGATCATTTCAAAATAATAGCCAAGAAAGATATTTATTTCAGCTTTTATATACTAGAACAGATTTTCAGTGGGTCAAAAGTTTAAATACACCAAGTTGACTGTCTCTTTAAACTGTATGGAAGATTCCAGAAATTGATGGAATTACTTTTGGAAGCTTCTGATATGCCAATTGTCATAATTAGGAGCTAATTGGGAATGCACCTGTGTTTTAATGGGGAGTGCACCTTTATTTAAGGGCCTACCCTCAGAGTCAGTGCCTCTTTGCACTTGATACCATGGGAAAATCCAAGCAACTTAGCCAAGACCTCAGAAAAAGAATTGTGGCGCTCCACAAGTCTGGTTCCTCCTTAGGAGCGATTTCCAAGCGACTGAAGGTCCCACGAGCGCCTGTGCAAAACATTGTACGCAGGTATAAAAATCTTGGAACCACACAGACACTGAATCGTTCAGGAAGAAGGAGAAAATTATCCCCTAGGGCTGAACGAACCTTGGCCCGAAAGGTTCAACTGAACCCCAAGACAACAACAAAGGAGCTGGTGAAGGAGTTGGAGGCACAGGGTACCAATGTGTCTAAATCCACTATTAAGAGAGCCCTACATCGCCAAGGCCTGAAAGGCTGTCGTGCACGGAGGAAGCCCCTACTCCAAGACCAGCATAAAAAAGCGAGAATGAAGTTTGCAGATGAATTTGTGGACTGAACTGAAAAGGCGTGTCCGAGTAAGGAGGCCCACAAACCTGACCGAGTTACACCAATTCTGTCAGGAGGAATGGGCCAAAATTCCGGCAAAGTATTGTGAGAAGCTTGTGGAAGGCTACCCTAAGCGTCTGATTCAAGTGAAACAATTAAATGGCAACATCACCAAATACTAACAGAGTGTATTTAAACTTTTGACCCACTGAAAATCTGTTCTAGTATATAAAAGCTGAAATAAATATCTTTCTTGGCTATTATTTTGAAATGATCTCTTATGGAAATAAAGTAGACACCCTATTGACTTAACACAAGAAATGTATGGTAACATGAAATATGTGGAGTTGTGAAAAATTGAGTTTGAATGTCTTTAGCCTAGGTGTATTTAAATATATGGCCTCAACTGTATATTGTACATATACATACAGTATGCATGGGTTTTACTAGGTTGGGCCACTGTGAATATCCACTGACCGACAAAATAACTTCAAACCATCAAAGAAAAAAAAGCACTTTTCAGTCACAGAGGAGCACAGTTTCCTTACTTAGTGATGGCATAAATAATGCAGGGTCTGAACTAGACCGTAATTTCCAGCACATCATTTCTCTAAAAATTGAGATGGCTCATAGACAACCTGACAGACATGCTGTCCAGATAGCGCTTTCAGTCTGTCAAACAAACAACCACATGCAGACAATGTAATACATGCCATGGCTTACTTAGAGGTTCAGGAGACAGGACACAAATGCCAGACAACCTCACTGAACAAAAAAGTTGGGGCAGGCCTGACTGTACTGCTGCTGTATATCTGAGTGTGGTCATTTGTGATTATGCTTTAAACTATTAATTAAAACCCGTGGACGGAGGATTTAATGTCAAAGTAAAATCAAGATGGTGCCTTGACCACTCACTCAATTCACTTCAATCATTCAGAAGCAGTTTTATTTCAGTAATCAGTAGTCACTGGAGTGCTGAGTGGACTTTCAAACCTATACTGTTATTTAAGTAAATCTATATTAATGTCACATAGTCTAACATAGTGCTATTTCTGTTCAGCATATGATATACATTGCAACAAGTCACACAGGGCACATAGAGCAGCCTTGTCTGTTAAAAGCAGTTACATGTTCCTGGAAAGATTTCTAAATAAGATTTTTAAAATCCTTAACTGGGGGCAGCGTCTCCAATCTAATGCTATCCTGTAGGTTATTCCATGCCCAGGGAGCGTAACTTTATTAAGAAAATAGAGAAACAAGATATGGTACATTTTCAAAAAGAAAGTAGTTGCTTGTTACATGTTGGGGACCTTTTGTTGTAGTTAATGTATAGTGCTGTTATGGGCCTTGAGAAGCTCTGAGACACTCAGCACTGATTTGCTTCAGAGCAGCAAAATCGAGGTCCCTGGTGTTTAAGAACGGAAAAGTGGTTAAAAAGTTCTGCCTCTCCCTAGGGGAGACTCCAATTCCATAAATCACAAGAAACTTTGCCCAGATTCCTGGGCAAGACCTTGAAGACACAGCATCCATCCAGGTGATTAATCAGGAAACCTAGTGATGGTTAGTGGCAGTGGACAAAGCAGGGCTTCTAGGCAAATTCAAAGCCTGCATTTACAGCATTGCGTTCCCCAACAGATCCTGTGGTCCCATCTAGTCTATAAAGTCCTGCTGTCATGTCAAGGGGTTTGAGAGGAAGATCCGCCACTGCCTCTGCAGGTGGCTGCGTTGGGCATGATGCCTGAGCAGCATCGCTTTGTATGGGCAGAAGAACTAAACAAAGCTCCCCATTAGCATTCTGAATGAGGAGTTCATCCTCACCCATGCAAAAGAAGTGCTACACTACAGGGCATCCAGGGATCCTACAGTCCCTTTGGCTGGCGTAGGAGTGATGACTTAGAGGAAGTGAGCAAGAATTCAGTAGGAAAAAAAATACATGGTACAAGGGCATTGCAATGAGGAAGCAAGAAAGAGTTTTAAACAGCCATTAATAACAGTATAATGGTCAAAACAGGTGTTTTGCATCAGTTGTTAAAGGCAAAATACCTGCTTTGACATCAATGATTGGGGTGCAACATGCTTGCAAGTTTCAACCCATTGAAAGCAGTGCAGCAGCAATTTTCTGCCCCATGTGATTTAGTGTTGATTTACTCTTTAAACAAGTATGCACTCACTCTACGTTAAGGGGTTTTGGATGAAACTGCACACACATGGCATAAATAGCAGCAAGTGACACAAACCAGCCTTTTCTCTTCTCTACATTAATAGCTCTGTTATGTGTGGAGGGCTGATGGCTGTTGGGAGAGAACTTACTTTGAGAGTGATGTTCTTCAGCAGCGTGTCCTCCAACACGGCCTGCAGCTTCCTGTTGATCTCCAGCGACAGGTCCAGGGTCAGCCCGCTGTCAGCCGGGTGGGAGGTGTAGAGCGAAGCCATGATGCCCCCCCGCCGGCTCAGGTGGGCCTTGTTAAAGTCTGACGCCTCTGACGAGAGGGCCCCTGACTCCTCTCTTAGCACATAGCTCTGGATAATTCTGTGGGAAGGAAGGAATAGAGATGAGTCAGCAGTGCGACTTAAAGGAGGGAAATCAAGTGAATGCAAGTGAGTGCTTGAAACTCAGCTGGTATTTGGAAATATAGAGAGATGACTCTGATGAAGCCAGATGAAAAATTCATTAGCTTAACACCTCTCAACCTTGCTGTTGTCCAATTTCCCCAGAGAAGCCTCAACCTTAGCTCACATACCACGTTTCCTGTTAACATTGGCTAAAAGCTGGAAAAGATGGGAGAAAGTTTCAACATTTGTTCAACCTTCAAACTACCTTTAAAATAACAATCTTCCAAGTGAGTCCGACCTATAAAGTCTCTGCAGCATAATTCATTGGACAGTGTCTCCAATTTGATGAAAATGGATCCAGAGCTCCACCATTATGGTGATTTAAATTCATTACTGCCTGTTCAATTATTGTTTTCATCTTAATGTACGGGAAAAGGTTAAGACAAAAAAACACCAAGTACTGTTCAAGCAAGGTAAAAGAGATGATTAGGATGGAAGGGTAAGGAAATGAGTGTGTGCGAGGTTTGAGAAGTAAACTCTTTCCTAATACTTTTACATGTCTACTGCCACGAAGAGTGATGATGCTCGGCCCAGAGTCTTTTTCCAGATGGGCATCAAAGACAAAGGAAACACGTAGAAAGGTTTTAATTGGAAACTACAAAGCTTTCTGAATCTCTGTTGCACTCTTGGTTGGAGTGTGAGTGTGGGCGGGTGAAGAGGGTTATGTGCTGTCCCACAGATAACGGTGAAGGACTTTCTGTGAACCTGTTAAGATGGGTCAGTATCCAACATGGTAGGGCCGCTGACAACCCAGCCAAGTACGAACGAGAGGACAGCACCACTCTTCAGCCCCCTACTGACATGGTTATATTTACTTCAAACTCAAGGTCTGCCTAAGAGTGATTTTGAGGAGCTGTTTAACTGTGCTGCATGAGCTTTGACCAGAGGAGCGTTGCCGACTGCTAGCAGAATTCTGCATAAATATTTCAGCTCAGTAAAAATCCTCTCTGTTCAGACCTCTGTTATCAGAATAAGCCATATAACTGCCTGACTTGAAGAGAATTCGGATCAGGAACAGCCAACATCACTTGGACGTGAAGGGCTAATGTATGAATATTGCAAATAATAATACTAGTGATAGTAATCATCATCCAGCCATCACAAATGCCAGGCAGGAATTAAAACAAGGCCATAAATAACACACAAGAGTTGTTTGCTGTGGTGGAAAAGACATCTGACCTGACAACTGACCTGTGTGGCAACACAACAAAAAATTACAAAGTAACAAATTTAAAAGCTCTATGTGTCTAAATCTAGACAATTAAATTGGCTTCAATCAAATGGTGGTGATGACTTCAGATCTTATTTGCAAATGTTACATTTGATGTTAAGCACCAAAATTTGACACAGGATAGCCTTTCACTGGGGATTTAGCAATGAAAAAGCCTACTGTTTACTCGAGAAGAGAACGCTGGACTACATTGGCTTTCATGCAAGTGATGTATGTATTTTGTATAGTAAATGGACTTTGTGATTATTCTCTCTTGATTTTCTTTGTATTTATGTAATTTGTTTTTCGGCAATGTAATTTGGAACAACGTTTTATGTTAAAAGCACTTTATAAATAATCAGAAATGTAATTTTGGAGACATCAGACACCACTGGAGAAAGGTGTGGCAGTCTATTCTGCTCAGCTGTCAACCATCAAAAACACGGCGGGACATTCATTGAACCAGCAAGAACATTTGTACATGAGCAATTGTTACAAATTTCTTTTTACACTGAGGATATCTCCAGCTGTGACTAATGTACAGAATTTAATTTACACGTCACAAATTGATGCACTTTTGCTGTGTGTAAAAAACATGTCATGTGTCAACCTTCGAAGTAGAATAACCAAGATATTTGCCATGCATAAAACCCATGGCAGACAATGTGTGTTTCATTATACATGCTTTGATAGGAGCTCATGAACAGTTACCCTCCGACATCAGCTGCCCCAGTGCTCTAACACACCAGAGCAGAAGAACTGATGTTTCCGCAAAGTGTTTAACATCACTAGGGAAATCCATGGAAGCCAATACTGGTGGCTAACTGTTCCTTACTCATTTGTAGGTGTGCATGTAATTAAAGGGAATATGTTCTACCAATATTGAAATGTCCTGAAATAATATAATATACTGTGTAATATAATATTGAGGCCCTGGGAGGATTTAAAACATGCAGGTGACTTCTATAAAAGACACTGCCTTTTGATAGGCTAAAGAGATCATACCATGCATTACAATTATACAATTATTAATGTATTGATGTATTTTCATGTTGTTATTATCATAAGTCTTCCATGGAAATCAAGCCACTATTCAAGTACAAAATACAGCTAAATCTCTATTTCATTGCTTAAAAATGACACAGTTTATGCTTTGGCAACTAAATCTATCGTGCAAAAATCATAAAATGACTGCTATGCAAGCACTAGAAAGAAGCCACCATCACAAATCACTCCCACACACCCACAGACACCCACGCATACGCAGACATACGATGAGACTTACCTCAAACTAGCCTTGGAAGGGTCCATATTTGGACCCCAGTTCCATCGCGACAGTGTTTAGTAAAAACAAAAAAGTGACAGAAATTAAAAGGTGTGGCCGCGTGGAGCGCTGACTGGCATGCAGGGGATAGTGGAAGGTAGGGAGATGAGCAACGGGTCTGGCATATGCTTGACAATGGGTTATCTTTGGATTTGTGCGCATGTCCTCTCTCATCTCAAGCGGTGAAAACTAGAGTGTGAGCAACTTAGGCAGCAAGTCAAGCATGCATGAGGTGAAGGAGGCAACTTTGAGTACATAAAGCCTTCAGATATCCTCTGTCGGACCCATACTACAAATCCCAGTTCTTAGGGTCACTAAACCCTGTACAATACGTGGCAAGACAGAGGGAGGAGAGGCAGAGAGAGAGAGATGCACCTCTGTGCTGGTCTAAAGCTGATGGCAAAGGTTTGAAAAGAAGAACCTTTCCATGTTCAGCTATCATAAACCAATCTTAATTATCTTCAATAATACACAGAGATGACACAAACTATGGCAAAAATGGCAATTCTCAATTTCAAGTTGGAGACTTGCGGCAACATGTCAGCGTACATTCTAGATCAATCTAAATCCATATAACCTAATCTTTCTAAATCCATTTTTATCATTTCATATCACCGTACATACCCATTGTATCATTCATATCAAAACATCACAAGCATTGGATCACATACCAACTCAAATCAAACGCATCAATGGAAACTCAAAGCTTGATTGGCAATAGGATACAGGTCCCAGATAACCTTGAAAGGATACATAATGATATATTTTAACAGTCAGCAGGTGTGACTCTGCATTAGCCTGCAAGGCTGCTTATATGACTCATTTGCATTTACCATTGACTAGATCCCTATCACAGTGAAAGGGATGCTCTCTAGAGAAAGAGCCATCCACATTTCCTGAGAAGATGGCATCTTCTGCATTGTTCTTATCTGGCTTGCACCAGCACAGGTCCAATTCAGGTCAAATTAATGGATCATTTAGTCTCGATGCTCATGTTAACTAGGTTGGGGGTTGAAAGGGACACGTTGTTGCCCTTAACACAGTCGTTGGTCGCTAATGTTTTGGTGCAGATATGGTAATGGTAGATAAGCAATGGTTTAGTGAGCATCTCTACCACTGACTCATTAGGTTCTACGCTGAAATGTAACATCCTTTTATTTGTGAATAAGGCAGATAATCAGGTCCCTTTGACTATTGACATGTTCATTGCAGCCCTTAGTGTGTTATTTTTAATATTGGGGAAAAATATCCGATGCCTGGTAAGTGACCGGAGGGCTTCACCTACAGTATGTGTATGAATCACTCTACTTTCCACTTGGGGAGTGATATTTTGTATATTTTTTATGATCAATGACCAATTCAAGGTCACTCCTTTGTCAAAGACCCACTTAGCTTTCCATTCCACACCTCCCTTTTTATCACCTCTTTCCTTCTTATAGTTAGCCCTTCAGTGTTCACCATGTTGTCCTGGAGGGATAGGGACAGAAAGGCAAAAAGGACAAATTCACATCCATATTCTGGATAATGTAACACCCCCCGCTTAGTTGAGATTTAACGGAGCTAAATTAAGCTCAGCAACCGTGGGATTCGTCCTCGATTATAACTCATGAATGTAGGTTGAGGCTAATGGATTCAATCCAAGTCTATAGCTAGAAAACAAATGAGATGTGGGAAAGAAGAGTCGATCCAAGTAGAATCAAGTAGGATATGTGTGGGATAGTCAGTTACAGTGCACTTTTCTTTAAATGATCAAAGCATTTCACAACTTAAGGCATAAAAGTGGATGCCACAATACCACTTTTTCGCAGGCAATAACAAAAAATCAGCTGATAATAACAAGTGCCAATCTAATCCAGTACTTTAATTAACAGTCTTTTATCAATCTTTTAAGATCATTGGACAGTTTAACTCATTTGGCTATTGGAGAGACATCCTTCCATGTGTGAAAAAGGCAGACCCTCTTACATGTGGCTCTAGCTTTGATATTTTAGTATTGGGAAACTTTATCCTGGTATTGGCCCGATATCCACTACCAGTATGACAATCCGTGCATCCCCCTCCCTGCCCTTCAAGGCCCCAACTATAAACAAAGTGGTGATGTGATTAAGATGGTCCTTATGCCATCCACACTGTCTCTTTGGTTTAGGTGATGGCCATGAATATGGATGGGACATCATTAAAGATCCATACTGACGCATTCTTTCCCCCTGAATGACTCAACTATAAATAGCTGTGACAGAGGTTTGTCAAGAATGAGAAGTGGGGTGTTTGCATGAGTAAGAATGTGAAGATGAGAGAGAAAGTGGGGGTGGGGGGTGGGGACATACAATGTGTGTGTGTGTGTGTGTGCATATACTGTCTATCAAGGTCAGTGGTAGCACATGCCGGGGAAATATTACACTAAAATCTAATAAATTCAACAGTAACACACCAATACTGGTTTAAGATCCTTGGCCCATATAGAATTACCTGCAATCAGAATATCTGCAATACTAAAATCCGTTACCAAGAGCTTAGATTTAACCTGTGTAGCTGAAAAATCATAGTTAAGGAGACTTTTATTTTCAACTATCAAATCTTTGTAATGGAGAAAAATTCATAATACTTCAGTCATTTTTGTCCAGTGACCCCACACTAACAGTCCTAGTATATTTTCTCTTTGGAAAAAATAATGAATTTGATTCATACTTCTAGTTTAGCACTTGGAATCAGTAATAAAGTGGTATTGGTGCATCCTAGAAATCGGTCTAGGGAGTATACTCTTTTCTCTCTCAAGCAGCAGGTTTGTATATTTTGTCAACTCCTCCTGTATGATCATAATAGGCCTCATGTGGCATTGACAAGCAGTCTGTTGGTTACGCCTTGGTATGCTTTCTGTCTAGTAAGCATGTGACAGCGTTGAAAGGTTGACAACCACTCGTAGGCGTGCAATAATAACTGCATTACCACCATCCCATGGTATCTGAAGACCCACCACAGGGTTGGGAACACTGTAGCTTGTCTTTAGTTGCAGTTTGTACATCAGCCTTCCTCAGGCATTTGTATCAACAGCATTGTCATTTGCCAAAACTTCATCTGTCCATCAGTATTAATTTGACACAACCACCATCCACTGCACCAATAAAATGTGAACACCTTCCATTTTATAGTCAAACTCCTCCCACTCTGCCACGCTGTATATTTCAGTAAAAATAAATAATTAAAAAAAGCCACAAAAGGCCCTTGTCATCTCTCTCCCTTTCCTCCCTGTTCTTTGGTCTGTGCCACTCACTTGGTCTTTTTGCGGATTTCCTCCACCAGTTGCTTGATGTGGTCCTCCATGAACTCAATTTTTTCCTGTTTGCGGGCCAGGGCCTTCTGCAGGCGGACGATGCGCTCCACTAGCACAGCTTTGTCCACCTCGGGGAAGCTGTCCACAACAACCACCGAGGGACTAGACTGGCTCTCTGGTGATCGCTCCTCAACACCACTGCTCCCACCGTGGCGCGTATTCAAGGAACCTGGGGAATGGAAGGGGTGGAGGTTGATGTTAATTTAGAAAACTATTCTGTTATTCATGTGCTTTTTAGAGCAATCCCCTAGAGTCACGATACTGTGAACCAAATATTTGGTTCCATCATGAAGCAACTATAAGAAACAATATGTGTGCTGCTGTGTGCTATTATACTCCATAAAAAAAACCCTCTAAATTGCTTTAGCACTTTGATTTTATTTAGGTTGGAACACTTTTAAAAAAAAAAATCAAAACCAAAATAACATGTAGGGCAAGCTCAAGAGTAGAACTTGGCTTAAAACTCATTCAGTGACAAGACATGTATTTTTTTGTTATTTTAGTTAAAAAAAAGAAAATGTTAAAACACAACTACTCTGATTTCATCATGTAAACGGACAAATTTGGGTTGGCACACAACATAGCATGCAGTGGAGCGCAGGACTATGCTGTGCACAACAGGTTTATGCTAAATTTCATGACAGCAAACCAGTTGAAACTGGTCTTGCAGTTGGTTCTGACTGCAAGACTCCTTTCCATATCTCCTCACCTTTACAGAGAACAAAAACACTAGAAGGCTACTTCAGGTTACACACATAAAAAGGCTAAGGTTCATCGTTTGCCAAACGATTCTTCATTGAAAGTGTGTTTCTGCAAGCTTGTACAAGAGCTCAGCCTCCAAGAAAGCACAATGCACTCGCCATCAAGGCAGCCACTGGTTGAGAGTAAGGTATACATTAGAATATTCAAACATTAAAAACACAAAAAACAGGAGCGTGTGATCTTGAACTTCATTTTTGCCTAGCTGATAAATATCTGGTATTTATTGTTGCATATTTGTTTATATGCTTGTGACTTTGACTGTACTGCCAGGTGTACAAGTGCACACTTTGTTTCCCTTACACAGGGCTCTTGGGGCTCTGCATGGCCTAAACAGTGCATACTGTAATTCCCCTAAGCACTGCTCATTACAAAAAGTGTTGCACATGAACAAACAAATGAACACACAGAGCCCGGCCCTTATAGAGGTGCTCCTCCTGAGCGCCTAATAACACAGCAGCCAGTTCAAAGCAGGAACTTATGTAAAAACATTTGGAGTAGGATCTACTAGGAATTTCAGAGGATGGATCAATTCTCTTTCAATTCAACATATTAAGGAGAAGGATTTTTTTAAAGAAATACAAATACTGAGAAACCTTTCTTAAAAAGGCTTCATATCCTATTTTGAAAAAAATAACTTTGTCAGTGCATCGTAGTTCCATTTTATATTTTGAATCAAATAATCCAGCCCTGCCTTGATTCTTGTCATTCATTGAGTTTGGAGGATGAGTGTGACGAAATCATTAAAAAGCAGCAGTTTAGAAATGTACTGGTTCACTTAAGGAGAAGTACCTGAGGAACTGGAGCGACTGCCCATACTGCTGACATCCCGGTCGCAGCCTCCATTCTCAACCTGCTCCAGTTTCTTACGAGCTGCAGAAAAAGAGACAAGTAACAAATTGTCAACTGACTCACCGGGAGAGATTAATTCCAATAATTCTACCTCCTCTGACAAAACACTGTTGAAGTTATTAGCTATACTGAGCATATTGCTTACAAAATAGCAACATTTTAGGGAATTAAATCATCGGTTTCTTTAATATTATAACATCAAGTACTTTTTGGATAATAGACATACTGTGTTTTCAAGTGAAACGGACAATACTGACTGGGATTATAACATACAAACATATCATACAAATGCATGCAAAAATAAGTGTGTGAATTGCTGCAACACAAATTAATAAATGCAGACACACACAGAGAGCTTCAAACATACGCTTCATTGCTTGATTCAACTCAATGAGTTGTACTGTGCAGCTCCCAGGTGTGAATGTGTCTACCTGAATAAATGTGATGCAGGACGCTGCTGAAAAAGAAGAGTGCATGCTCAGCAAACCTTCCCTGGATAAAGGCTTAAAAATGTCTATAATGTAGTCATGGAGTCTCACTGCAGCACGGGTGAATAATCACATGCTCTGCCAAGGAAAAACTCCTGCCTGTCCCGCATGCCAACTATGTGAAAATTAAAAGCTCCTCCATACAAGATAACGGCACTGAAACGCATGCCTTATGGTTATCGTGAGTGCCCAGAGAACGGAGGGCAGGCTGGCTCTTTAAAAATAAGCCTAGCATGAGAACAATAGCTCTCTAAGCCTCTGCACCTATCTGTTCGCTCCCCACTCCCTTGCTCCTATCCAGCCTGTATTCTCTCCTCTCAATCTGCACGTGTGACCTGACCTCAGTCATGAGTGGAGACCGTCTCAGCTTAGACAATCTACAATGAAAGCAGATGATGGGAACTGGGCAATCTATCGTCTTGACTTGTGGAAAATCCCAAATGGGTTTGGTTACATGAATGACGTAGTCTGAAAACACAATGGACACTTTACTAGGGTGGAGGATCGATGGAAAAGCAATGGCACTTTTTGATACCTTTCGGTTTAAAAAAAATACAATAGGGTAGATTTTTCTCTATGTAAAATTTGTACATATCTGCTTTTCTAAATAGAATCAGAGATGACATTGTAAGAATCTAACACTTTCTGCTACCTTTTGATCTTTAAACTAGAAATTGCAACAAAAAACATGGTACCAATAGGTTTCATATTTAGATACCCAAACTTGCACTTTGTTATCTTTTGTATAGAGCATCTGTTTGTGCTATTAGCTATTTGGAGACATCAAGGCTGACCGACCAATGTTCACAAACACACTGAAGAGCAGCCAAGAATCACTTTTTTTAAATCATTCTACATGACAAACCCTATAGACATAACTGATCAGAATTGAAATTGAGCAATCTTTAACAGATTGTATTTTGAAGGGTATGGCTCCACCTCCTCCAGCTCCAAGGCAAGACTGCAGCATGCTATTCGAGCACCCGACCCTACCCATCCAGGCAACCACTTGTTTGACGCCCAAACCTCAGGAAAACTGTTCTGCATCAGTGGCCACAACATTTGCCACTGCAGCGGTTTCTTCCCAAATGCAATCACCCTCCTCAACCAGCCCTTCTACGCCCCGCACCAGATCCTATACCACCAAGCATGCTCTCACGTGCCTTATCCTAACCACGATCAAGCTGCAGAAACATAAGAGGGTTTCCTAACCTTGTATTAGCTGTTTTGTCAGGTCCTTGATGTTGACAGCTTGCTTCCTTTTCTGAGTCACCAGCTCGTCCCTCAGCTCCTCCACCCGGGTTTTCAGATGGGCCAACTCCGTCTGCAGTGCTGCCCGCTCCTCCTGCAGGCCCTGCACCTCCTGCTGCCTCAGCACCTCCTCCTGCTTCAGCTGCTGTGACTGCAGGGTTGATGGAGGTGGGGACAAAAATGGGTGTAGGAATGGCAGTAACAGCCATGATGGACAGGTAAGCCAGTGTAATATTGATTGCTTGTTCCAACAACAAACGTCGGGCAAGTTGTGATTCAAGTGAAAAAAAATATTCTAATACTGAAATTTCCGGTCATTTTCTTGAATATCGAGACAGAAAATATCACTATTGAACAGTGAATCAAATTCAACAGGCATTGAATTTTATAGGTCAAAAAACTCAACTATTATGAGAGTGTAAAAAGAACAACATATCCACTCTACAGTACACTGGTTCCACTCAGGTTCAAGAGGGCAAAATAACTATTGGGAATCAAAGGAATTTTATCAGAGTGACAGTTGACCTGATTTGATTAAACTAAAATGAAATAAATGACTGTGTCTTTGATGACTGACTTCTGTCTTTGAAGTCAGAATAAAACTTTCAGAGAATTGGCCTTTTGATAGTCAGAACCTTATGACTTGCGTAAATGATTTCAGCAAGGCACTCTTTTTCAGTCTATTCTATTTAGTCATTACCCCCCGGTTAGTCTCACTGCTAGATCACATTTTTTAGACTGCATTTCATTGTATCAAGCCCATACTGTATTACTCTATGTGTGCTTCCCCAGCCTGTCACCTTGTCATCCAGCAGCCTGTTGGTCTCCTCCAGCCTAGCTTGGAGCTCTGCGGAGCTGCTGGTGAGCTGGTCCAGCTGAGCCTGTAGCCCGTTGCTCTCTGACTGCAGCTGGGCGTTCTTGCTGCTCAGCTTCTCAGTGAAGCCCAGTAGCTCGGCCTCGCGCTCCCTGCTGCCTTCCACGTCACGCTGGAGGTCGCCCATCTGGCTGGTCAAGCTGTCCACCTCCTCACGAAGAGACCCGACTTCCTGCTTGTCGCTGAGTGACAAAAACATGGCTCAAGTTCACCTTTTGGTTGACATGACAGTAACATTTAAATCAGTATTTATAGGTGACCACAGTACAATTGACTGTGCATTAACAAAGACAGCAACTCTCATGAGACAGAATGCCATTCATCTCGAGCTTCCCACTGTGTACATTTGAAATGCAGACCATTACACAACAATTACACAGAGGAATAGTACTAGATAAACAGGAAAATACATACAACATATCATCTGTAAAAAGGTATGTGACAGATTAGTGACACTAAAACCATGAATGTGAATTTTACATTTTATTGTGAATGTCATTTCAATTGTATAAAATGTATCGCAGAAATGACTAGTAATCCACAAAAATGAGCCATAATTGGTCACGATGGAAATCAGAACCTCTCTGGGCCAAAATATTAGAGGCACCAACTTATCTGCTTGTGACAACAACCGAAAATATTGGTGCCACCAGTGGAAAAAGAGCGGCATTTGATTTAACATAACTCAATTAGGGGCAGCGTCACCCACCCACGGCAGTCTAGCACACACAAAGCAGCATTTCAGCAGTAAGTGGAAAAGCAGAACTTGTTCTAGCAAGTCATCTGTACATCGCATGCATAGAACATAATCACCATTTATCCTTGCCATCCTGTGTGCTATATTTGTCCTTGGCCTATCTTTAAATGCTGTGATAAGGAACTTGAGAAAAAAAAGGCCACAAACTATATTACAGCCTTCCTAGTGCTATCAAAAATGGTGGTAATAGAGGTGCATCAGTCAGAGAATTGAGATTGGCCTGCAATGTTACACATGCAACACGAGGATGAACTTATTAAGCATATGACATCTCTTAAAATGTCCTGAGGTATTAGCAGGGCAAGGTCTAAATGTAAAAAGCTTAATGTGTGCTAATTTCCCAACCTATCCCTCTATTGTGTTCTTGATGAGACAAATCATTTAATCTGATACTCTTTTTTATTTATTTCATTATGGAGCATACTGCATTGTAAGGCTGCTTAAAATGCACTATACAATTTAACATGGCTCTCTACTATTGAAGAGTGGCAGTGTAACCCTATGTTAATATACTGTATGTCACCATGCAAATTTACAGTCAGCCAACCTACAAATGAAAAGTGATATCAGTGACATCCCAGCAATTCCAAGTCTCTAAATCCTTAGGGAGAGCCTTGAAAAAGTTTGACTGATCAATCCACCCATGTGACTGCTGCAGGCCGATGGATGGTACTGTAGTAAAAGGGCTTATCTGACAACAGCATACGGATGGTTCCATCTCCATTCTTTTATTCAAATATTCAAAGCTAGATATGGTCCGCTGACTGACCAAAGGTACGCTGATGACAACAACACTAGTGATTTTTTAGAGGACAGGCTGTTAATGCACTGGTAGCACTGCTCAGTACAGTGAGTATGCATGCAGTTTCTCTCCTCATTGATCTGGCACTTCAGTGTGTAGTAGTGTGTGTGTATGATTAGAGTTTCTGCTGCAGTGTGTCTGAGCTTGCGTGTGTAATGTACTATTACTACAGAGTGTGTGTCTTTACCGTTGATGCTGATCCTCGAGCTCAGTGATCTCTCCCAGCTTGTCCCTCTGTCGGCCGATCTCAGCCTTCTGCCTGTTAATGATCTCCCTATACTTGCTCAGCTCATCCTCCCAGCGTGGACGTTCCTCCTCCAGACACTTTAACTAAAGGGCACAAACACACACACATACACACTTATTCAGGTGAAGAAAGACACATGATGCTGATCTCATGTGTATGCACAAACACACACACAAGTACAGACGTTAGTTGTATGACACACCTTGGTGCGGAGGGTAGAGAGCTCATCCATGCTCTCTTTGTAACTCCTCTTCAGCTCATCCAGCTCTTTGGCCTTCACTCTGTGCACCTGCCAATCAAAAAAGTTCTATGTCACATCTTCATTCACCGTTATGTGTCTTGTTCAGAGTCTGCTCACATGAATGGGATCAAAGCAATTTAAATTTATAATGTTCCTCTCTTGGTCTGGGGTGATGGGTATAACAGGCTTCTGTTTCTGAACTCTGAACCCTCACTGTACCTAGGACTAAAAAGAACACCTTTTCACTACCAATACTGAGTACTAAAATTTAAGTTTGGGTCAATGCAATGTAAAAGCAATGCGATCCATTGCTTTTACTCAACAACTTACCCCTCAATCCCACTTCATGCGTGCAATGTGTTGCACTCCGAAGCAATTTCAAATGAAAAATCTTACAGCTGCATCATTTCATTGCAGATGTGTTGCAGTCGTTGAATTCATTCTGAACTGAATGTATACGTTGAAAATGCATGTGAAAATGAAACTGAATATTGTTTTATCCCATCTTTTTCTGTCACTAGCTAAAAAGGCTAAAAGTGAGGAGAAACTCAGTCACTAAGTCATACAACTACCCAGACATGTTTCTTTTGTTTGAATGAAAAGCATTGACCAGATCAGTGAAATGTCATACTGTTTGTGCATTGTAACCCACTTTCTGAATATATATGCATTAATGTCCAGACCTTGTTGCTGCTGAGTGGCAGACATGGAATGAACATGGACAGAGAAACTGGACAGAAGAACGGGACAGAAAAAGACTGAAGAAGAAATTTGGGGACTATGGGCAGTGATCTTAAAAGACTTTTTAAAGACGTTTTATGAGCTTAAGTATGGCTTATAAACTGTCAAAATGACTTAATAATCACATAAACAAAGAATTAAATTCAACTAACTTTCCTAAGTAGCCTCTAGCAGCCTACAGTATCTAAGATAGACAAAAAGCCAGTAGCAGAGATGCAGCCAAATATATTGTCCACTTCCTTCTCCCCATTTCAAGGTCAACAGAATAACAATGATGTGGGTATGGCAACGGAAACTCGTCCGCTATTTCATTTAATTTATTCATTACTCAGCTGCGTCAGAGTGATGTTAATAATGAGGCATATGTCACATAGGCATTTCATTCTTCAGCCGGGCAGCAATATCACCCACATCTGGGGTCCTAGATGGTAAACAATGTCCTAAATACAATCTGCCTGAAATATCCAAAATGGGCCTATAACATATATCGCGTCAGATTGCCACGGAAATGGGTCATTGGATAAATGAACCAGGCTGTGGAATGACGGCAGGAAATGGGTGATGTCTTTGGGGTTGTTGTTGAAATGCACAGCTTCATATTGATTATTTCTAGGCCATTTATTTTTAAAGTGTGATTCCCCTTAGAACTGGGCAGAGAGAAAAACAGGCCATTGTGTTTGGATTGAGTCCATTTCTGGGGCTGTGTGTGTCTGCCTGCAGTGCTTATGTGCCAGTTTGTTACTCATTCCTAGTTAAGCCAATAACACCTCTCAAACTGATGAAAACAACTGAAAATAAACCTTTTTACTAGAAGACTTGGCATCAAGACTATCAATAAAGAAGTGGATGATGGCCTGGCTAGTGTTAGAATTTGGAATTAATGGCAGACTCACATTATTGATGATCTGGTGATGACTGTCACAGAGCTAAAAATAGAATTTAACTTGCAAGTTGTGCAGACAATAAGTAGGCGTACCGACTATTCATGTTTATGGTATTGCTGCCTAGCTTCAAATTTTGGATAACCAAGATTAAAACTGGGTGGCCACTGGCAGCATTAGCCTTAACCTCTGTGTGTGTGTGTGTGTGTTTGTGTGTGAGAGTTAGTGAGTGAGTGAGTGAGTGACTGTGTGAGTGAGAGACGGCGCGAGAGAAAGTGTGCGTGTGTGTGTTTGTGTGCACGTTTATGATACCTCTAATTGGTCCGTTTGCTCCTGTTTGTGTTTCTCCAGCTCTCCTTTGGTCTCCCTCAGTTTGGCATCCAGCTCATTGGACTTGATCTCTTCTGACTCCTGGAAGACCGAGAGGGTAAAGATCTATTTAAAAACAAGAGGAATCTGACCTGCCTAATGTCCCACCATAACCACCATGATATATTGAACATAACCAATTATGCTAATTAGGTAATTACTTAAGCTCATTAATGCAATAATTAGCAAATATTTCTATGTCAATACACTTGTCTTCACATAACACATGGACAGTCTTAATATGAACTCTGCATATTAAGTTTTAAGTTAAAGTAGTTTTAAGAATTTTTTTCCTGCATTAATATGCATATTTATACAGCAATATATTTATACAATGATCAGATCATCTACTCATGGGGAACCTGTGGTGTAAGTATGAAGTTTCTACCATGTATTGTTCTTGAGTTACTGTGTTTACAAGAATGTGTCTACGCACAGACAGACGGTACCATGACGACATAACGTCCTGCACACCATGCACCATGGTGGCAGGACATACAAAAAACATAGATAAGATAGATAGACAGAGAAAGGGTGGAGCAGAGGAGTGGAAGGAATGAAGGAAAGAGCGTCAGACAGGGCGAGGAAGAGGGAAAATGAAGTGAAAGACTCAGACAGACAGGAATGAAGGAGAGAAAGGAATATATATGAAACAACGGTAACAGAGGGATTGACAAAGCGAAAAACAAGCATGAGAGAAAGAGAGAGATCAACAAGAAGGAGAGTAACTGAAGAGACAATCGGACACCAAAAGAGTTTCACATTATTTCCCCTCGAATGTTTTGTCTTACTTGACTTAGGCCCTTTGCTCCTCTAGGGAGCATAGGCCATTGACAAATGTCCTCCACTTCACAAATGAATGTTTTGTAACAGAGGTATATTTTTGTTTTGGGGGTATTTTGTCCACAATGTGATGTAGGTTTTACTTTCTTGTTTTGTCTCATAGTGCTGGCAATGTCCTCGCTGTGATGACCCACCACTGGTGAATGAATAGCCCCGATCAACACTTTCCACCACAGAGAGAAAAATCAGGCAGCTCTTTGCTACCATCTTAAGGTACAGAGGAATACTGCCAGAAGTGGAAACAATCCTTTAAAAAGTTGAGTATTCCTAACTGGTTATGGCTAAGCCTCTCTGCAAAGAGGTCCACAAAGGAGGGATTTCATCTGCCATTTTGCTTATAAAAAAAACATTAAAAAAAAACAAAACATTACATGCAAACAGTGGCTGAACATGTAAAGACCAATTGCAGCACTGCTTTGCCTGCTTTGCCTTTGTAAAGTAAATTAATTGGTATCAAAAGGTGCTCTTTGGTAGGAGGAATTGGACCTTTGAACAAAAAAGCAATGAAATCACTAATGCCAAGGGAACATTTTTAGGAGTATTTTTTTTTCACATTTTTGTCTTTATTTGATGGTTTTCAACAGAGAGAGACAGAAAACATTGGGAGAGGGAGAAGGGAATGACACGCAACAACGGTCAGAGGCGAGGTTTGAATCCAGGACACCATGGGTACGTGGTCTGATTTTTAGAATATTTCATTACTGGCTGAGCAGCCAGATAAATTAAATTTCCTTCTCTGACTATTTGGTGATTAGTTAATCAAGGAGTAGATTAAGTGTTTGTAGTGATTTGACAGAATTATGACAGGCACACAAGTTGGGACACTGCCAACAAGCACATGCATCTCTCCATCCCTCACTCACACACAAACTCAGACACACACAGTCTTTCTCTGACAAAGATATTCTCTGTTTGACTCACACCTATGGTCATGTACACACTAACACGTCTATGTCATACAAACACACACCTGGTATGTTCGGATCATGTCCTGGCAGTTCTTGCGGATCTGCTCGGTCTCTTCTTTGGCCTGGGCCAATTTGGATGTGGTGTCTCTCAGCTTGTCTTTAGTCTCCTGTGCACAGGCAAACACAACACACACCTCTGTAACGCACACTGGACTTCAGTGATCTATGGAATAGGTTTTCATTATGCCAACACTAAAACAACAAAGGCCAATCTTCAAAGCAAAGCCAGTATGAAACCAATACACTAGGTAGGCCTATGTCAAAAGTTGCGGTTTTGTGACTTTTTCCTTACAGAGCTGCATTTTTTCCCCCTTTGAACAGACAGATGCAAACATGTACAGACAGACGCACAAAGGTACACATACATCAACTACATTAACCATTACAAAGCAACCCCCTCCACCCCTCACTACACCCCCACCCCCCGCCCCCCCAAAAAAGAAGAAAAAATAAAGTAAAACAATAGTGGTTCAGCGCCTGCGGGCTTGAGCCACTAATGAGTTTCTGCTGTTATCTTTAGTGTGTCTATAATGAGTCCAAGTTGTGTATTTTCTTGGAGGCAATTTAAAACGACCCTGTTACACTTCCCAAAAAAAAAAAAAGAAAAACTAGATAAGTATTATTTTGTAATAGACAGTCACATTTTCAAAAATAACTGCAATGCCAAGTTAATGGTGATTTCCTTGCAGGGTCATTACTGTACCATCTACGGCCCATTTCATTCAGCCCCTGAATCATAAGCCACATCTAGTCATCTTTGTTATACAGCTGCAGTTGATAAAATGGCTAAAGGGGGATGTAATTTGTCTCCTGGAAATAGAATAAAGTTGAACAATATTGTATGAGAGGCCACTGACAAGAAGGATGCGTACAAAACATACTTCTTTTACAAACACAGCAGCCACAGTGTCAGTGCTAAACAAAGAAAATCAACATCTACATGATATCTTAGTATTTTGTTTCAAAGTGATGTAGGCTACAGTATATACATTAAGGCTGCAATGTCTTGCTGACATCAATCGCATCAGCAGTGTAAATGTGTTGATTTTGTATTTTCATAATCAGTGCGTCATTTTGTTTGAACATGGCTGCAGCAAGCCCAAATCCCAATTGTACAATAGCATCCAAAGCATGAGAATACTGTAAAAAGAAACTCAATAATATGGTGCTCTGTTCAGTGTCTTTTTTAGGATTATGTATACACTGGGACCATTCCAGTGGACTACACATAAGAAGGGTCAGAGTCAAGGAAATGTTTCCTTATGTTTTGCTTATGAATGCTTGTATTGAAAATTTTGATTTAAATTTTACTTTGCTCTCTTTTATGTAACTTTGATTGTATTTTGCTTTGTGAATTGTGGACTGTTTGGCTACAACTTCTATGTTTGTCCTGATGCTGCTTTCTTGGCTAGGTCTCCCATGAAAACAGGACCACTTGGTTAAATACAAGTTGAATAAAAATACATTGATGCATTTCTAATGTTTCAGTGCCGTTAACTTACCTTGTGGGCATCTGTCTCACTCTTGAGCTTGTTCTGGGCCCATTTGACTTTGATGAGCTGTGAGTTGATCTCCTCCTTGAACTTGTCCAGCTCTCGAGTCAACCTGCCAACCTCCCCTTCCTGAGAACACAGAGAGAGATGGGACACTCAGCTACAAGATAAGACAGGGTGTGAGGATACGGTGAGAGGCTTTTTGGTTCTCGCATCCTTGAAACATGTTCAGAATGACATTTCAGTTATACACTTAAACGTTCCAATAAGGCTCAAGGTTCAAGGTCTTTCGCTAAATTATCTAAATGTCTAATTATCTAAAAGTAAAATAAAGATGAGTGAATGTTAAGCTGAAAGGGAGATTCAGAGGAACATTAGATAGGGCCCTATAAAAGGGCCCTATAAAAGGTTTTTCCTTGTCCCCAGTCAAATTTCCTCTTTCCTTTGTTTGTTTATGTTGTTGATGTAGGCATACATGTATACTTTTCAAAATTTCTTTAACCAGTCCTGTCTCACCCTCTGATTCTGTTTTCTCTTCCTTGGAGATATACCGGTATCCGCCTGAACCCCTTGAACCCTGACAAAGATATCCTGACAAGGAAGAACCTCCCTGCACGTTTACTAAAAGCGATTTTTTATCAGGCATCTCACAACACACCAAAACCTTGATGCGGTCTAGTTTTGGAGTAGTGAGAAGCAGTTACCTATCATTATTTTGTAAACTTGCACTTTACTCTTTAATTTTCTTCTTAATGTTTCATGCTTCTATCTTGAACAGTTGTACAGATATCTGTGTGGACAGACACAGAGAAAAACACACATGCAAAGAAACATACAAATTTGTCTACAACAATGTCCACATACACAGGAGTTTCCCCACACTCAATGTGCTTTCTGTGAAGCATTGCAGCTGCTTGTGCATGAAATGTGCTATATAAATAAAGTTTGACTTGACACACATATGCCATATATAAACGCAGATTTGAATGCAACGGTATTTTCCACAAATCCCTGAGTGCTATTTAGAGGCCAAATATGGATGAAAAATATGTGTTCTGTCCAAGAACCTCTCTGGGGCTTTGTGTAAAAGACACTATGATAACATCAGCTGTATGGCTTGAAAATATTTACTTTATGTTGTGTTTTGTTGCCATTTCTTGTTAGATGAGGTGAAATGACAGCTTGACATTTCTTGATAGGTTAGGTAATTTTGACATTTTGAATTTTAGTTCCACATTTGTCCTTCAGTTTAGTTTGCTTGCTGTGCTCCTTGGTTGTTAACAACTCATTTTCAAACATTGACACAGTGTTACCTTAGCATCATGCAGCTGCTGCAGCCAGCCTTTCTCCTGGGCTAGCTGGTTTCCTCTGAGCGCCTGGCGGTCCACCTCCTTAGTGGCCTCCCTCAGCCTCTTCTCCAGCCCCTCCTTATCTCGTCGGAGGTCGAGGGCCTCCTTCTCCCCCCGCACATATTTCATCACCATGGCCTCCTTCTCCTGGCGTGCCTCATCACATTTCTTATTCACCTGGGGAGGATAGAGGGTAAAGAGGGTGGCTCCTTCATCATAGAGGTTTATATCTTTCTCCATACTGCAGTCCATGAGGTATAATACTGCAGTGATGCATCTGAAACGTAAAAGGATTGGAAGCAAGATGATCTCTGGGCAACGTTCCATTCTAAAGAGATGTTTCCTGTGTGGTTATTAAGTAAAAGGAGCCGATGCTACTCAGACCTGGCTAATGGATTTGTGAATGTTTGAGCACTAGGATACAAGGAGGGGAGCAGGCTTCTAGCACAGAGCCTTGGAGTGTGCAACACCAAAAAGGGAAAATCTTTAGAATTTCTCCCAAATACTTAACATTGCATGGTCCATATCAGATAAGATTTTGCTAGCTCTGGCGATTTCAACCATTCCAATAAGTCCATCAATTTTGTCAGTATAACTACAAACAAACCACTGATAAACAATGCCACAGTAGTTCTAAAAACATGTATCTATTGTTTGTTTATGTAACCTACCCTAACCATGTGATGGATGACTTCCCATGGAGCAAGTCAAACCCCTAGTTCCGGACACATCCAAACCTGGTCCTGGTCATGTTTATCGTTATGTTTTGGCTTTTTCCTGGCCCGTATCAATTCTTCCTTCTTCCACAACTATCTATTGATAAGATGGGGGGCTGGGCAAAAGCACTGCCAACTGACACAAGGCTTAGGAGCCAGGAAAACATTAGTAGCCACGACTGCAAACTCGGCCAGTACTTAGGCAGATGCAGCTGTCTGATTTTGGTAAGAAACAGAAATATGTTTGCAGTGATACCAAAAATGGCATTTGCATTGTGAAACCTGCTTAATACTTATACTGTTGATTAACTGTTTGCGGGGGTTTGTCCAAATTTTGCAGGATGTCTCACTGCTAACTGTCCGATAATGGATGCATTTAGCTTAAGGTTAAGAGTAGGATTTGAGGAGCATTTACTGCCAAGTATTTTTGTGCTGGCATTACTGAGATAATGACAGAAACAACAAAAACACAAAAATGTTCCCGACACACTAATGATCTAAAAAATGTGATGCATTTGCTGAGTGCCTATTAGTACAGTAGAAGAAGACTGTAGACAGAGTTGACTTTTTCACTGGCTGAATACCATGTCAATCTGTCTATATCAATGACAACCTCAGCCCAGCACTCTGAACAGAGGTAATGGACCAGTACACCTGCTTCATTGATAGCTCATTCTGAACCATGTTGGTTCACTGGTTTCCCCATTGCTCTTCACACCCGTGTGATCATTCCTCATGCCAATGAGATGCTTTTGTGCCATTTCTCTGTCTATCAGATAACACTTGTGTGTTCCAGTGCCGAGCCTGCACTGTTCCCTCTGGCAAGGTGGTGTTTGGGGAGCGTGTGAGAGAGAGAGAGAGAGAGAGAGAGAGACTTCATGACTGAGTATGAGAGAAGTGGTGCGTGTAATTCTGTGTCTGAGTGTATTAGTGAATGAAAGAGTGTACAAGTGACAGGGTGATACTCAAACTGACAAGTACTTCTTCACAAAGAGTTGTCTTGGGTGGTATCAAGTTTTCCTACCATCATATGACCAATTGTTTCAAACCTCTGGGGGAACAGCTGATCACGGCTGGGTCACAATCTTAACACAAGGGCTGATATTAAGGCCGGGCTAAAAAAAAATAAATAAAAAGAGATGACCGACTGCAAAATCTACTTTCTAAAGCTCATTGAACAGTGAAATTGAAAATTGTGAAGTGTGACAAAACTGTCAAGAGTGTGGTACCCTACATGTTTTCAGCCTGGTGTGCAAACTACGGATTGAAAAATGTGCTTGTCTCCACTATTCACTGAACAAGTGATTAGATCTGCAATAACAAGAGTTGAGTGTGCAAAGACCTTGAACGTTCTGCTCCTAGCTTTGAGCAAACTTCTTCTAAGGTATGGAGAGCTGTGCATAACTTATTTTAGCTATATAGTCAAAAATATTTCTTATCACCAGATGAATACAATGCAAACGTATTTGTGAGCTAATGATTCTGACTACATATACTGTAGCTGCAATATGTTAGAGAAATGTCTGTTGTTTCAACCATTTCAATTTAGTTTGTAGTGGGGCCTAAAAAAGTTGCACCGTTATCCTTGTATCAAGTATCTATTCAAATGAATGGGATAACACTTTACAGTGATATTTTAAACACTATTTATTTTATGACAGACTGTATTCCCCAAGTTCAGAATCATTTTAGTGTCTTCACGAAAGCTGCTGCCAAACAACTCAGATCTTTAATGTTTCTCAACTACCAGGATTGCATGCTTGCAATCTCATGTTTTATCAGATCAAATGTGAAATAATGTAAGCACACAAAGTTCAGGAGGATCCTGGCCTGGAACTGAAATTCAGTTTGCATTCCATCAATATAGAAATATAATTTTATACCAAATTCAGAGACTGGAAATTAATTTGTCCAATGTGTAAGGAAACATACCACAGCCTTGGGTTACCAATATAGATGTACTATAGCAGCCTAAAGCTGAGCACAGGCTATACATCCAAATCAGGGCCAAGCTGGGGTAAAACTATAGAGTGACCAGCTAGGCAAGGCCCTTGTTGTACCTGCTCCAGGCGGTAGGCCATCTCCTTCTGAATCTGCTGGATGGCACCCTTAGCTGACTGGTCCTGGTGAACTAGTTTGTCCCGCGACTCCTTCAGCTCTTTCAGAAGCTCCTCCACCCTGCCCTCCAACTGCAGACACAAACCACACACAGGGTAAGCAATGCGTCAGACAACATTTAAGCCTGGGCCACACCTGGCCCGACCTGCTACACAGGATGACACTTCAAAAGGTTGACATGCTTAATTTAGACAGCAGAGGAAGGGGAAGGCAAATTAGTATTGTTCTACCCCTCAACACTACAAATGCTTTAAACAAAGGAGAGCTGGTATGCCTCTGGCAAGGTAAACCTGAAATAATGATGACGGTATTTAACCTAAGTAGGTCTTCTTTTGCCGCCTTCTCTGAAATTCAACTGATCAGTGTCAACCTAATTGCTCAACGTTTCCCACAGTGCTTTATAGCCAAGCTTTATAGCCGCCTTGGCTATAAAGCCGCCTTGGCTATTGGTAACCCTTGGCTACCCTACCAGACCCTGTCCACCAGCTTGACTAAGGAATTTCCTGTGGGAAACATTATTATTCTAAAAAAGGTGATACAATGTCCACTATTAATGGCAAAGTGTCCACTGTCAATAGGACATTTAATCTGCAAATAGTGAAAACCATGAAGCCAAACATTCATTGGGCTTATATCATAACAAACCATCTTACACCTTGTAGCTTGCATTGAAAACAATGCTTAATCAAACAAACCCTGTTACCTACAACATACACATGACTCAATTATTTGTGCTATGGCAACAGTGATGCTAGAAGACACCCACTGAATAGAGCCTGACTTGACGCGTTTTGGAGTGGTGGCTAGTTGATAAGCCTTGTGAATGAAAGGCTAGGACACACACACAGAAAGGCCTGACATGCAAAAAAACGTTTGAACACACACACAGCTCTGACGAATGCATATAGCTTTTGACGCACATGTGGCCTGTTGGTTTCCAGTAATCAGGACTCTATGTCACCTCTCTTCTTCCAACCAGGCTGCTTTGTTTGATTTACTTTATTACTGCCTAAACAGGGCTAGCTGCTAGATTCAATTGAATAATAATGTCACTGTGACCTGTGCTGCTACACACCATTTGTCCTCTGGTTTAGCCTGTAATTGTAAAGTTAATTGAAACTCCTGTCTCTTAGAAGATAAAATTGGTCATTGGATTTTCTCTAAATGTACCCGCTTTATATTTAACTAGGCCTATATCCACATTACGTTATCTGAAATGTATCTTTTGTAGTCAGGAAACAATGACACATAGCATGCAATCTATCCATAGACATATCAGGAGGTGACAGATTAGACCACATCCCTATTTTTTTTTAGGCCAGGAGCCCTTAATACATTTTTGCCATGGATCCTAAAAGTGTAATTATACACCAGGGCCATTGAAACATACTTTTAAAAAGGCCCAAGAACAATTAGTGATTCCAACCTATAGCTTAAGATAAGACATTGGTTCAGACCAAGTGATGGTTTGTTCCCTAAACGAATCGAGTTGGCCAAAGAGAATGAGACTGACCTTTTTAATGGTGGATATGTACTGTTTTTCCGTCTCTGTCCTCCTCTTCAACTCCTCCCTCATGGTGTCTTTCTCTGAACAGATGCCCAGGATCAGCTCCTGGTGCCTCTTGTTCTCATCAAGCAACCTATACATGCACACACACACAAAATACTAATTCAGGCATAGTACATACAACATATTGAAGAATTCAGATTGTTGCTATGAAGGCCATAAGAAAAAAGTTGGGTACCATCAAAGATCTAGGAAAAGATACAGGCTATACCATCTGCAACACTAAGACCGCAAGACCAGTTTCATCACAGCAAAAAAGACTTTTAAGCCTTAGAACAATTATTCTCTTTTCCTAAAACTTGAGTCAAAATGGTAAGTGGCAAATAGGTAAATGCTTTAAATGAACTGAGCCATTACAATGCCTGTGAGCTCAGTACTGATCAAATAAGAGATGTGAAGTTTGATGATGGGATGAAGGTGGCCAAATACATCACCGGCTCCCAGCAGCAGGTGCACCAGGGACACGGATAACCCTGAAATACTATTAACTGGCATCACAGTGCAACACGATGTGTGCATAGAAGATTAAACTAAACATCTTCACAGTAAATTTTCTCTCTTCATCAGACTATTCAATATGGCTGTATGAACATAGCAAAATTTAAGAACAGTCAAAAGCATTCTACAAAGCTCTCATCTTGTTGTATTTCAAAGTTTTTGTACTGCTCTGTCCCTTCTTCAAAGTAATGGTCTACCTCTTAATAGCTTTCTCCTGCTGTGCATACTTGTACTGGACACACTTCTCAAAGACCACCATGCAGTCATCCTGGTCCGTGGGAAGGCCGTTGACAGGGGGGCTCCCTTTCCTGTTGCCTCCACCTCCACCCTCAGGCAGCTGGCAGGCCAGCAGCTCAGACTCTAGCTCATCCAGCAACGACTCCTGTGACAGCGAGCGCTGGATCTGGGAGATGAGCTTCCGGCTGCAATCTGTGTCATACGGGCTTGACAAGATGTTTGAGGGGACTGAGGTGTTGGCATTAGTTTGTGGGCTGGAAGCAACCGAGGGGCTAACAGTTTCTGAACTGGGGGTGGAAGGGCCGTTTGAGATCCCGGAGGTGGCTGTCGAGTCTGTAGGTGAGTGTTTGGAAGCGCTTTGGAGGGAAGAGAACGATGGACTTTCAACTGTTCCATTATCAACATCAGGCGAAGTCTCCATGGGGCATTGTTCATTTCTGTTTTGAGTATCGTTCACTACCTCCAAAGTCAATGAGGTTTCTATTGTCCCTACGAGAACAGAAGGAGAGCTTTCTAACACCTCATCCAAAGTGGCGATTGGGGCCACCAAAGCTCCACCAGTCTCATCTGAAAGACTAAGTGGAGGTCTGACATCTTCCATAGAAATTGTACTACTATCACAACTGGTATCAGAACCCAGCTCCCTCTCCTCTGCCTGTGTCTGACTGCATGTTTGAGCATTTGGCTCTGTCTGTGTGTCTATTTGAACATCTGCTGTTGCCTCTATCGATTCACTGTTAATATGCGCTTCATCTTCATCTGCTTTACTATACTGTTCTGCCTCATCTGCACTGTTGTGACAGATCTCTTCCTCTTCATGCATGTTAGATGTGCTGTTGCTGAGCTGGTTAATCTGGGGTGATCCCTCCAACACAGATGTAACCTCTGATTCTTCCATCATGTCTGTAAATGAGGCAGGGCCAGGCTGTTCCATGGTCCCTCTCAGCTCTGAATCTGACACAGAGAGAGAGGGAGACACAAACACAGAAGAGAGAAACAGTGTGGAAGATCAACCAAAACAGTTTGGGTTGGTATACACTTTGTAAAACGACAGTTTTCTACTATTCTCTTAAACAATGGTGATATGAACAGCATATCCTGTGACATTCTTGCCAGTCACCACTACAGAGTCCCTGTATTTAACTAGAATAGATAGAAATAGGTCTGTAAGTAGAATATCCAATGTTCCAAAATGCCACCTCAATAATAGTCACAATAATATGATTAATATTTCCTCATCTTAGTCCTCTGCTAACTGACTACCTAAAGAGTAACCAAAAGCTAAACATAACTCAAAGACATGCTCAACAGACACTCGGTCTCTCTCTTTGTCTCTCTCTCTAATACATAGTACAAGGTGTGGTGGTATCAACAACTGTGACAAAGTTCTAGTTCCACCTATAGGCTTGTGGTGCGAAACATAATCCAACCGATACAGGTGTAGGACAGGACCATTATACGCCCCTGGCACTTTCACCTTCAAAAGTTATCTCCTATCCACTCAGAAATCATAGTGAAGCACACAGGAGGGGAGTGTGAACTGTCTGAAGCATGTAGTGTAAGCTTTGACCAAGCTGTGATTTTCAGCACCTGCATCTGTAGTTTGCCTCTAAAAGTAGAAATGAGCAAATTTATTTTTTGGTGATCTTCTGTACCTGACAAAGGTATAAGAGTACAGGCAATATGTGCAAAGAGAGTCAATTCTCTACTCAGTTGGCCAATTTCTCATAATGGGCAGGAGGCCTAGTTATGAGTTTCTGTGCAGTATTAGGCTCAAATCTCCCAGATCAAACATTAAGCAGCTGAATATCATTCCCTTGAACTGAAAATAGCTCAGCCAGCATGCTCTGTGTTATTCATTGCTTCCAAAACGAAAGGCAAAGAGCTCCTCCAGAGAAGCTGGAAGCCAGGTAGATTTTTAACAGAGCCCTCTGGATTTCTTATTTCTTGAACAATGATATGTTATGAATAGGACCCCTGCCTCTGCAACACTATACCCTAATCCCACCAACACCTTCTCTCATGTGTTTCCTATAACAATCTCTCTTCTGTTTGAATAAAGAAAACTTATTCAGGGCAACTGAATCCCTACTGCCCTTTAAAAACAAAGATGGAGATGGAGTCTAACTATACAACTTGGAAGCCTTATGTTTGGAATCAGTCAATGGTGATAACTGAAACACACAGAGTTCACACACTCGTTTCCAGCAGTGAATGCACACGTAAACAACAGCAGCAACAAACATGCAATGATGATGATGCTCTTGTGACAGATGTCATCCCATGTAACGTTATCTGCGGAGCTAATGTAGACACATCTCACTGAAGCGTTAGTGCAAATGTTACTTAAAAAGACAAGACCCTGTGGCTATCCATGCCTATACTACTGAGATGGCAACGGCTAGCCAACTATTGTGTAGATAGCAGGCAGCAGGCCGACCTGCCATTTGTATTTACGCTGGATTTATTAACACTTCAATCCAGTTCATCCAGCCCAGCTAAAATGCGCTAGCTAGTTTAGCTAGCTAGTTTGTTAGCTACATTAAATAAGGCGTCAAAGAAATCATGTAAGCTAACATAAAATGCTCGCTGTTACACTGCAAATTAACGTTGGCTGCTTGAATTAAATTTTAAATGCAAACTGACATATGGCATGGTAGCGTCTGAAGAGTTCACTGGCTAACATTAGCTAGCTGTTAGCTACTGTACGATCAACACAGTTAAGGTTAGCTACATTGTCAGCTAGCATAGCTAACACTAAAAGCATCAGCTTGTTAACGATAATGACAAACATGTTTCTTAGATAACAGCCTAGTTAATACAGAGGGCAATTATATCTTCACCCACCGAATGCGAGAAACCCATTTGAAGTTAAATTTGGTGGCAGTCAGGTTATGTTGAACTTTGAGCTCGCTGACTGACCAGCTGATTACCCAGCAAGTCGCTTTGAGGTGACACATCAACAAATATGGCCACTGCAGGAAAAGAGATGTGGTGAAATAAGCCAATGACTGCCTAGTGTGTAGTGACGATAGTTTGACGCTGACACACGACGAGTAAAGCCCTCCTCCTTTTGAAAATTAAAAATGATAACAAATGAGTATGCATTACATAAAGGAAAGTAAACAACATAAAATTCGACAGATATGACACATACAGGTATACAAATTACTTTCGGTGTATTATTATAGGCTACAGAAAAAAAATGTTACAAATGTCTACAGCTTTCACAGCTTTTGGTTGTTTGATAACAGAACTATATTAATGTACTGTTCACATTCCTTGACAAATAGACCTACAATAAATTGAGGTTGTTATTTGGAATTTTGACATCTATATCAGGAAGAATTATTACATTTATTCCAAAGAATTGTTTTTCTTGCTTGGGACAGACATTGCGCTGCTCTCTGAAACAATCATGGCAGGTGGTCATGCTGGAGCTGACTGCTCCCTGGGAGAACTGGCTGGCAACAAGAGGAAGAGTGATAATAGTGACATAATAGTGACAAATACAAGGACAAGGTGAATGAGCGCCGCAGGCAGGGTTGATGTGTATGGTGTGTGCCCCAAGGTGGGCTCAAGGTAGGCTGCAGATGGTTCCCTGGCCAGCCATCAGGACCACTATGATACCTCACACTGGCTTCTACTTGGATTTAGAACTGATTTTACTGATCACTTTTAAAGCAATAAATGGCTTGGCCCATCTTGACATTTCACTGCCTGTGTGAGTGTAGTCTTAGATCAACAGTTAAAGCTCCTTTGACTCCTCTAAAGACTTTCTCAATTAATGACAAAAGGTGATTGAGTATTTGTGAAAATATCTTTCAAAATGCATCTGAATTTGACAAGCTTGCCTTTTTTTCATCTTTGTTTTATTCCTTTATTTATTAGCTATTATTATTATGGTGTTTGTAGTTTAAAGAAGAAATAGTAAGTATTACTATTAAGTCAGGATGGAAGAAGAAGCAGTAGCAGAAATATCAGGAAAAGATATGTTGCTATTCAAGCTCATTAAAAATGCACATTTAATTCCTTTAAATTCATGAAATATAATTCCTGCTGGACAGTTTTCATGGCAGGCATTAAAACATATTAAAACAAAAACACATGCTGCACAAACAGTTACTTCTACATAAAAGGAGTCGTCTCGACAGAAACAGTAATGTCATCTTTGACATTGAAGCAATCAATGGAAGTCTATATGTGCATTGTGCAATGGCCAACATGCATTTCATATTTAATAATTTCCAGACTCACTCTTCCTCTTGTTGCCAGCCAGTTCTCCCAGGGAGCAGTCAAGACCTGGAAAATACCAAGTTCTTTATCCATACATTTCCAGACTTTGCAGACCTGTGTAGGAACCCTGGAGAGAAGGAGAGAATCTCAAAAAAAATCTCAGAAAAACTCATCAGGAGAGGGAGAGGCACATGACTGACCCCCTCTGGACAAATGTAGGTAATACTTGCAATTTAAACTTCCAAAACCCAGTCCATAAGAATACATGAGCTACTGTATGTATCATCCTCCTGTCTTCATGGAGCAAACAGTCATATTGTAGTTCACCTTGGCAGATTGATCTTGGTGTCTTTGCAGTATCGAATATTGCGAAACGACCGCTGACACCCCCCCCCCCCACCGCAATATCGTATATCACAATATTTTGGCGGGACAGTATTGTGATACTCCCTCCACTTAATACTTAGTAGAAGCACCTTTTGTTTGATACCAGCAGTAAGTCCATTTGGATAAGTTTCTACTATAACTACTATCTGGATTTAGGAATTTTCTTCCATTTGTCTTTGGAGAAGACCTATATCCAAATGAAAGTGAAAAATGTCATTTAATTTTCATTTCATATATCAACTCAATAAAAACTGTATAATTTGAAAGGGAGTGTAGACTTTTGATATCCACAATATACAGCATATGTTGTTAAATGACACCTAGTCGCCCCCCTCCCGTACCGTATCTGCTCAGTGATCTGTTGTTGTGTGCGCTCAGCAGGGAAGCTGCTCCTCGATAACCTCCCTCTCCTTCAGCAGCTCTCTGTCCGCCTCATCAAGCAGCCGCTCAGTGGGCGAACGCTTCATTCTGCAGGGCACAGAAAGCACAGACCGTGAGTTAGTCATCTGCCTATCCTCATCCTCCCTTTTCACCTGGAGGTTTTAAACATCCCTGTTTCTCCTCAATCTCCATCCAAGATTTCTTTTTCAGTAGAGACCTGAGAACAAACAACATTCCTAAAAATGCCAAAGAAAACACACAATACACTTCTGTCACATTTCAGCAGTCAAATAGTCAGCAATATAGATTCTAAAATGTTATAAAAACATATAAAACTACATTACTAAAAGCAATTACAAACATTGCAGACAATGTGAGGTATCATTGCTTTAATATTATTGAGTTGGACAAGAAATTGTAATTTCAAAGTGCTTTACAGCCTGTTCCATTCATAAGGTGCATAGATGTAAGTCTACACTCTCCACTTGTCGTGTCTCAGGTAAGGTTCAAATTTAGCCTCCAGCCATCAGTGTTGTGCTCTGTCTGCCATGTGCCCTTGAGCAAGCCACATATTACATCCAATTTAATTTGCATCGTTGGCGATTCATTATTCTACCAATCTATTCTATTGTTATTCTATCCCATACCTCATCAGGTTCAAGGGCCTAACCAGCCTCACCCTCAACTACAGCAGTCAGGGTCGGTTAGGGAGGGCTGGCGTGTATTTGTGTTTGTATGTTTTGAATTGGTTGGTACCATGAAGAACAATCCATCCACACTACTTTGTATCAAGCCAGGGTGCCTAGTTCAATGTGCTTCACCCCAGTGTAACCTGTAGGCTGGAAAGTTTGGGATGAAGCTATTATGTATCTTGCTCTTATCATAGAGGCTGACTCTGGATCTGAACAACAGCCACGAGTCGGTGGATGAGGAGCTGCTGCAGCCGGTACTGACCTGTTCCAAGCTCCACTACCTACATGCCTGCCTTCCTACAGGTCAGCTTCGTGGATCGCTTGCTGCAGAACTGCCTAGAGAAGAAGACTGGCCTCAGGATCATCAAAGTATGGGAGGAGGAAGGGGGCAGAGTCGCATTAAAGCTGCCCTAGGCAAGATTATTATGTAAATATACACCCATCTTATCAGCCTAAATCACAAAGTGGGGCTGCAACAGAGAAGCGCATCCCATCCCCACAAACTGAGATCCTGTAGATTTGTCCTATTTGGTCAAAGTATAATTAAATATTATTTATTATTACCTTGCAAGTCCGGTTTTGGTGATTGCTCATGATGTTACTTGAACCGAAAGTTTATATGGTTCTCTGTAGTGAACGTGGAGGAAATTGAAGGCTTATAAAAACTTTCAACCCCATTGTATAATTTCAAAAGCGCATTGTCTTCCATATGAAAAATAAAGCAGTTTTTTTTATCAATTCCTGAAAAGTTGCCTTCTTGGAAAGTCAAGGTTTTCACCTGACAGCATCAATACATTCCCAAGGATGTAGTGGAGGGTAAACCCACCAAGACTCTGTTCACTCAGCTTCATGGTAAGTAGCATCAAACTCTCCTTACTCTGCCCCCTGTACATCTGTATCTACACCAACAACTGAGGAGGAGGATGTTTGGCTGGAGGAGGTTTATTCCCGCTACAGACAGCTCATCAGGACTGAGCTCTAATTTGTTGCTCGCAACTTCTTCGTGCCCTGAAACACCGACCAAAGCAGGGGTGGGGTGGACGTTTCAAGCAGCCAAATCCCAAGAATGTTGTATTAAAAGTTAATACAGTTACTAAAAACTATGAAAAGGTAGCACATCTCAAATTTCCGGAGTCAAGGAGGACAAAATACTAACATTTCACTTATTTATTTGGCTCATATCACAATAGAAAAATGTTTACGCGTTTCGGCACAGAGCCTTCTTCAGAGCGTTTGAGCTATACAGGTTCAATTTTAATACAGTTACTGCAAAACAAAACAAAAGCTCCCATGTCTTCTTTGTATACCATCATGACATACAGCACTCATTTATTGATGAGAAAAATGTATTGCTTGCACTGACCCTTCACATCAGAGCAGAGTGTATCCTGGCCTTACTTGTTGATGTGAGTGGTGAGTTGCTGGACCTCGGTGTGGAGGTGGGACTGTGCCGGGGCGTGCCAGCGCAAGCCCTCTTTGGCGGGCCTCTGGCTACAGGCAATGTGGGCGTGTCCAGCCCTTTTCGACTGGGGTGGCCGAGGTGGGGCACAGACTCAATACAGGGTGGCACTGAGCGTGGCATTTAGGAAGGATGTATGCAGGTCCCACTGCTGTGTGGGTGTTGTTGTGTTGAAAGGACGTGTTTTAATCACTTTTTGGATTCAACTGTATTTGTATTTAGTATTTTTGTATTTGTATACTTTATTATCCCCGTGGGGAAATTTGTCCTCTGCATTTGACCCATCCTATACACACACTAGGGGCAGCCACAGTACAGGACTAACAGGACCAACTCCAGTTCTTTTGCCAGTGCCTTGGTCAGGGGCACTGACAGGAGTATTAACCCTAACATACATGTCTTTGATGGTGGGAGGAAACCGGAGCACCCGGCGGAAACCCACACAAACACGGTGAGAACATGCAAACTCCACACAGAAAGCACCTGGGACGGACTGGGGTTAGGCTTAGGCTAACCACTGAGCCACCGTGCCGTGCCTGTTGGAGATTGTTTGCCCTGTGTGCTTGTAGCGTTTCTATTGGACCGCAGCACTCCCTGCTATCTGGAGGTGTGAAAGCTCTACAGTGAATTAAGTGATCAATTTTGAACACAAGGCCCAGGTTGAACAAAAGAATTATCCATAATGTTTTCAAGCATCACTATCTACTGTATGCATATGAAAAATGTAGGCTACTAATATTACCTCTAGGTTTTTATCTTCATTTGCTGCATTTATGTTTGCCATTCAGTTTGGTCAGACATACTTTTTTTGTCATACTAAAAGATCCCTGGTTTGGTTTTCTCTCCCTTTGCAACCCTTTGCCACCTCCTAGACACGCCCTTGCTCAATGGCTCTGCTTGACCTAATCATGCTATTGCGCATGCGCGAATCTTAACCTCGAAGCCAACACGTGGACTTGGGTAAAAAAAATTGGTATAACGACTGTACAATAAGAATAAGAATACATAAAATGTCCATAATGTAATTTAAACATCGTTTTATTTGTTTTGGTCGTATTTTCGTTGTGACTTGTAGTTTATTTGAATTTGCTCTCTTAATTTTGGCTTGATTAGCCAATGTCAGCGAAGTCATTTTGTATTAGCTAACGGCTAATAGTAACGTTAACCTTTAGGAAGTGCACATACACTTGATCTGGCAAGAATACGATTAAATACTTGCCATTATAGTTGGCACTGCCTTTTCAATAGTGCTATAGTGGAGCTTTTCCTTGTCATATTGATTTGCTAACTATCTGAAATTTCTATAATTTTAGTAGTCTCGTTATCGGCCGCCATGAATCGTTCATTTTCTCCATCCATGGTTCGACCCAACCGGCCTTTGAGGAGACCTTCATCCATGCCCGGCGGTGCTCCCATCGTCCTGGCTCCCCCAAGACTTCCCACATCGCCCGGCCCAACATTTCCGCGGCCTCCGACAGCCAGCTTGACACATGGTACCCATGCCTCCATTATCGGACAGCTAGATCCATTATGGGACACGTCCTGCCTGACGTGCTTCTCTGTTAATTTTGTCAGTTTGTACGAAACAACTCCAAACAGTCACGATAACGATATAATATGTATTTCGTTCCGTTCAACATAATTCAGTCTTGACATGATTTTAAGATACATTAGATACATACAAGTGTTTAGCCCGTGATTTTAACGTTTGACGGGCTTAAATGTCAAGTGGAAGAAATGCCTTGCTAGAGTTAGCAAAATAGTCCGTTAATGGACCTAATGGCGTTTGCAAAACAGGTCTTTCTGTGCCATCCTCAAAAAGACAACGCTTTCGACAGATCTATTCACTGTACAGTCCTTGCACACCAAAGTGTCATGATGACCTGTCAAGGCCTTTTTTTGACATTCAGATTTTTTGTCTTTGGTGAATGTTGTAGCTTGTTACTTAAGAGACCAGAGTTCCCAGATGGTGCCATGACAGCAGTGAGCTAACTATTTACACTGTTGAATAAGTGGAAAATTCAACAACTGGAAATGTGTTTCACAGTGGAAAACATTGAGTCTCAGGTGGACTTGATCAGTAATCAAGGTGAGAAACCACAAGAGGCCCAAACATACTAAATACAGCAACTGACACACTCCTCCTTAGATGCTTCTGTGTTGCACAGCAATGAAGTGTTGACAGCACTGGCGTCTGCATTTCACCACTGCAATGGCTAACATTAATATGTTTGCCTGGAATGATAAAACGTAAAAGATTAAATGTTCCATGTGCTGCTGTACAGTTTGCTTGTTTGAGTTTAAAAACTTTGTCCATACCAGGGTTTTGCGCAGCATAAATGTGTCTTTGGAGGTTCCCCTGTAGTGAGGGCCAGTGCCCATGGTTGGCGTTTGTAATTTCCAATTCAAAAGTGTTTCAACAAAAACTATTCATCATTATCAATGCTTTTGCCTGATTAGGGTTACACCACCTCTCCTCCTCCACAACTGCAGATATTTATGCTATTGATTTAGCTTAGTCGGTTCATTAACTGATTTCAAACTGATTTTAAATAACAGAACAAGCATTGAACTGCTTTCACCGGCTTGACCAGCATGCAACTTTGGGGGTCATGTAGCTACCGTTGCTGTTTTTAGCCAAGCCAGCAACACAGTGGGAGGTCCCGCCTACAAGGCCAATGAGGAGTGACCCGTACTTGCGCAGAGGCCTTATTTAATGAATCGATAGGAGCTAACTTTAGCTGCAGAGTTACCTTGAAACTGGCTGTTCCTGAGGCGTACTGTACATGCCATGGCAACTTAAGAGGAAGTTGGGGCAAAAAGATCCCCCTAATTATTTGCACCTGGTTATGGAAGCTGTTCAATCCTCATCCGTTTCCTCTTTGCTGATACCTTCGACAATAATGGCATTTAAAGAGATTAGATGCCTTAATATTCTCATATTGGCGTTTATTTAAAATATTGTGTAAATACAACATGATCTGCATAACTGCACTTTGTGTTACATTCATATGAAAAGTGCTTTACAAAAACTATTATTGTTGTAGTCTAACTGTACAAGACACCGTACAACTGTACAAGATTTGATAACATTCCATAATTAACGTTACAGCAAATGTTACAGTATAATCATCTGGATCTAGTGACAATCATTACTTTCTTTGCAACAACGGCTCTCAGTGCATTGTGGAGTTCACTGGGCGTCAGGTAACTGAAGAGGTACCTGTGTAGGGAATGGGGTTTAAGCACAACCCCTTTGGAATGGAATGAAGCCGAGATGTCTGCTGGCATTTCTTCTGCGTAATGAATTGGTGTCGCCTCGTTTACTCATGCTCTCAGCTATCAAAACATACTAAGTAGTGTTTTTTTCCCCTTTTAAGTTCCTCATTATTTTCACTTTGGCCCTGGCAGCTGCAAAAAAATCCTTATGCTGGAAAATCTCTGCATATAGTTGTGCAGTTATTGTGTTACCTTAAGTATTTTTTCTGAAAATAGGGAATGGTTACTGTGGCTCCATAAACCTCACAAAAACAGCAATTTTGGTCCTCTGTTGACACTCCCAAAATCAAAGAGAGCAGGTGGGTCAAGGTGGTATGCTGTACCACATGACACTTCTACTGTGCGTTGGGCCATTGAAAACTGTTTTTATGTTTAAAGATTTGTGTGTTTCTGCCTTAAGTATGTGACACTTATGCAGAGGCTAGTTTTTTTTTTTTAATTAAATGCCAAAGTAAATCTAGCAGAAGTTGGAATGTCTGGTCTGGTGCATGAAAATGAGGATACTTGCTCAAAGAATCAGTGAATGGTAAAGGCCTTGACAGATCAGCTGTGCCTGCCAGTGTGTACTGGGGCATGTTTTTGTTGCCATAAAACTGCGCCAAAAGCATCATTTAACCTATTTGTGGGGAAGCATCACACTACGGAGAGGTGCTGGACTGTGAAGTGAACTCCCTGATAATCTGCAGCCACTTGTCAGTAGTAAATGACATAATTTGACCTGAAATAAATATATTTTCTTCTTTGCAGGAGATACACAATTGTTGATCGGCATGGATAAGTCTGTAGTATGTATCAAACTTATGTTTACAATGCTTTAATATTGGCAAAATCAGTATGTCCTTTTAAAATGAAAGTCTCTCCTCAGTGCCATTTTTTTTTTAAATTAAGTTTTATTCTGCCTTCTCAGTTGATGGGATCCATGCCTCCAGCAGTGACTGTGAAGTTTTGCAACTACTGTGGTCAGCAAGGTAAATGTCGTCACCCTAAAAATAACAGGGCAAAACCATTTTCAGGAGCAATTTGTCAGAATGTATTCAAAGCCCCTGCAGTCCAGAAAAGATCCATCTTTGTGTGGTGTGATTGGTCATCACAGGGATTGGCAATTATGTACCATGGAGTGCCAAGAGTATGCAGGTTTTTGTTGCAATTCATAACTATACCAGGTGACTTCACCTAAGCCCTCCATGGCATGTGTTTCCCTCTCTCTGGTTCATTATTAGGTGCTGGGGATGGAGAACCTCAATAAGAACTTGGCTCTGTGTTAGGGCTGAACAATAAATCAAAATTTTATCGAAATCGCAATATGGCCTACTGCAATTTTCAAATCGCAGGAGGCGCAGTATTTGTTAAAGGTGAAATGTGTGTCAAAATACCATTTTAAATTAAATGTGTGCTGCAGAGAAACATCTTTGTTTGGTACAGATCCCTGCAAAAATCACACCATAATCATTTTAATACGTTTTTCAATGAAAATGAGAGTAATGATGTAAAAATTATCATTCCCTCTAATATCGCAAATCATATCGCAATTGCAATATCAGTCAAAATAATCTCAATTAGATATTTTTTCAAAATTGTTCAGCCCTACTCTGTGTGTGTTAGTGTGAGGATGTACGAACAGGATGAGCCCAAATGAGATGCTAGATCGTGTTGAGATTGGATGTGCGAGCGTGTGTATATTTATTGTTGCTCTGCCCCACTCCAATAATGCGCACCCACCAAGCATCTAAAAAGCGCTAGCACACTATGAAATGGATCGGTTATTATATTCCAAACTTCAGTATGTAACGTGGAGGACATAATGCTGATTAGCTGTTGGGATCAATCTACTTGAACGTTTGAATTCTCCTCCAAGTCACATCTCAGAAATGCCAAGATACGTTTTTGTTATTTTGTGTGTATTGGTGTGAAAAGGCCTAATGCATGCCTGAAACCTGAAAAAATTGAATTAGGAATTCATCTTCTGTTCAACATTAAAAAAGTGACAATGTTAAGAAAGAAACAGGTTTTATAATGTCACATGTAGCTTCTTTATTTACTGATTTTAATGATGTCCCTCCACCATGGTACATGTTTTGTAGAGTGTATGGAGATATATTTCTTGTAAACACAATAACTAAAGAACAATACATGATAGAAACTCTGTACTTACACCACAGGTTCCCTCTATAGTAGATGATCTGATTAGATTTTGAAGCACCTTGCTGCATAAATGTGCATATTAATGAGTAAAAACCTTTCTTGAAACTGCTGTAACTCCTTAATGCTTTAAGATGCAGAGTTCATATTAAAACCATCCATGTGTTATGTGAAAACAAGTATGTTGACAGAGACCTATTTGCAAATGAATGCATTCATTGGCTTAATGACCTCATAAGCATATCTGGTTATGTTTAATGTATCATGGTGATTATGGCGGGACATTAGGCAATTCGCGTGCCTCTTGTTACTTTTGAATTTATATTTGTTTCTGTAAGCAATTTCTAAATTACCAGTGTTGTCTGACAGGGAATTTTCGATGCATGCGCTGCAAGAAAATGTCCTACTGCTCTGTGCTGTGTCAGACAGAAGACTGGAAGGCACACAGACACGTGTGCGTGTCCACCACTCCAGATCCTGTAAAGTAAGTTGGTGCAGTCCTGAGGGCCAGGGGTTTTCTGTTGTTACATTTATTATGAATGACTAAGATTAGACAGTACTAAGAGTTCAAACAGGACATTTTGTGTTATCACCAAAAAAAGTGCACTCACACACTTTTCTTAATCTAAAGGGAAACCACAGCTTCGCCAATGATGGGAGACAGAACAAGCCTGCTAGAGCCAAAGGTAATGCCAGTGGGACTGTGGTTTCCTGAAGAGAATAAAAGCTTCTAGCTCTGTTAAAGTGCGAGGGCTGTACTTGGTACAGTGTTGTCAAGATTTGTACCACCTTGTATGTACATCAGTTTATATGCTCAGGTATGTTTCATATACTCTGAAACAACCATATATGAAAGATTTGTATCTCAAACTTGGTTTTACTACATCAGGTGAACCACAGTGATGCATCCAGCCTCCAGAGGGTCTATTTGAAGGACTTGGAGATGAATAAAATCACTAAAGGAACAGACATCCAGGTACTCCGAGCCCAGTTTACTTCCACTGTAAAGTCTGTTTCGATTAATGTTGTAATGAAATATCAACCAGCAAAGTCTTTTTGTTATAGTTGTGTTCATTTTGTATATGTGTGTGTTTTATTTTTTCAGGCATCTGTAGTAGAGCTCCACAGCCCTGGCAGGTTTTTCCTTCTTGTCCAGAGCCCTGAGCTGCTGAAGACGCTGGATAGCATCAGCATGGACCTGCAGAAGACCTACAGTGGCTGCACCTCAGTGACGGCATACACACCCAACCTGGGGGAGGTCTGCGCTGTTCAGTTCTCCCGTGATTTGGTGAGCAGAGGCCATCACCAGCAATCTGACAAGATACTAGTGCTAGTATGCGCATTGGCTCAGTCAGCCAGGCTGTGTCACTTGTGTTTGCTCTCTTGCACTCACTCTGTCTCTTTCTCTATCTATGTGTAGAACTGGTACCGAGGCCTGGTTCAATCAGTGGCTGCTGACCAAAAGACAGCTAACATCCTTTACATTGATTTTGGCAATGAGGAGGATGTCGCTGTGGACAGGATCAAGCCCCTGGCTGCTAATATCCAGCTTGTCCCTCCCTGTGTGAGTGCACGTCTACACCGTTCACATGGCTTAGATGTTTTTTCTTTTCTACCTCAAGCTTCCATTGGGAACATTGGGGGTGTCAAATAATTTTTTTTGTCCTGTGAATTTTTTTTGACACTGATCACCATCCATAACTCTCAATCTCCTACTGCCTCCAAGCAAGATGTCTTTTCAACAAATACCACTGAGTTAAACATTTGCCATTTCAAATCTGTAGCTTCTGGCATAATGACACTAGCACTTAGATCTATTTCCTCCAGGCGGTGGAGTGCTGTGTCGCTGGGGTGGTGCCACCGAGTGACAACTGGACGGGCGAGTGCTGTATTGCGGTGAGACAGCTTGTGGTCGGCAAGAGTGTGACGGTTAGTGTGGTGGACACACTGGAGAGCGGTCGCATCCATGCTGTGGATATCCTGCTCTCCTCCATGGGTAAGTTATACAGGCTCAGGTTACTTCATGTGACAGTAACGTGACTGTAAGATAAGGAATGTGCAAAAGTTGATTATTTCCTGAAAAACTATTTAAATATTCAACTAACAAATAGTCTGTTACTATCTCCCACCTCCTCCACCCTCCCTCTTTTTTTTTAGGCAAGCAGCTGAGCACATTCCTCATTGACCACGGTTATGCAGTCAAGGAAGCAACCAATGTAAAACCGACTGAGCAAGATATAAGTGAGCCAACTTCATCAGCACATGCTCATCACATTGGCAAATGAGTTTGCGCACCAGGGCTGCATGCTTATGGATAAAAAAAAGATAATCCCGTTTATTCTTCTTAATGCTGTAATCAGGATTATTGGTTTTAATGAATTTGGGAACAAAATTGGGGAGAATCACTGTGCAGCGTTTCTGTTACAGATGTTTGTGGAGTTTGAAAAGGGCAAGGAGGGGATGCTGCAGCAACCTGAGCTTTCTTACGCTCATACTGGATATTGTGATTATTGGAGATGTAAGATGTTGGTCATATTACTTTAAGGTGCAGCAACAACTCTAAGACAAAGCTTGCATAGCATCTGTGTTTATTTGACATCATCTGGTTTGTGAGGTAAATATTGCTAAATGAGGCATGATGATCTTTTTTTCAGTGGCTAAATTGATCTTATGTTTGCACTTGGAGGACAGATTTGCCTCTGATCAGTGGGTTTATCCATTTACTTGATGTTTGGACTCATGAAATGCCAGCTCATTATTCAGTTTTGGATGTGCAGTGCTTGAAGTTCAAGTGCTACGCTTATGATCTGTCCTACTAGTTACATGGGCAGTTCTGTTTCTGTTATCCACATGCATGCTCAAGTCACGTAGAAAGGCAGATGTAAATGGAGACAAATAACGCTGTATGTGATTGATTGCAGTGCACATGGAGGAGCATTAATGGGAGCACTTGATTTTATATTACCGTTCTAAATTAAATATGCACATATCCTTGACTTGTACGATTGATTGTGGATAATAAAATTGCATCGTGATTACACATGATTAATTATGCAGCCCCACGTAACAGAGGTGATGAGGAATTGGGATAACTGTTCTTTAGGCACATCATTTTTTGCTCTGATGTCAATAGTGAGGGAATAGATTTAACAGTGTCAAATATATGCCGATAATGTTAAATATTTTGACTTGTCTAGAATTCTAAAATACAGAGTTCTTGCATTAGAGTTTCTTCAGTAAAGTAAATGTGAAAATTTAAATAACATTTAAGCCATAGTGCAAATGTTTTTTGTCTTTTTTTTATCTATCCATTTATTTTTTTCTGATCAGGACAAACACCTTCACTATTCATATTTCATGTAGGAGTCATTCTTGTGAAGTTAACGTTTTTTGTTTTTTTTCAGACGCCTTTGTGAGCGCCTCCTTGGAAAACTTCAAGCGTCTCTCCATTGGGAAGGATAACAACACGTGGGCCCAGCCACCGGAGCCGCTGACCCAGGCACTGGGTGACTCCTTCTCTGTTGTGGTCACCCACCTCCAGTCACCCCATGACGTCATCTGCCAGAAGGTGGAGAATGCCAGTGAGTAGCATCTGGTCTGGTAAACATACAGCTAAACCTCTCGACCTGGGTGCATCATGCATCTTGAAATTGGATGATATTGAGAATAACAGAGTGTTTTTGCACAAAGCCTGACTGAGGTAATAATATTTGTTATATAACAAATACATGATCTGTGATCCTGACTGGACTTGAGGACTAAATTTTCGAGAGCTTGTGGTTTGCAGGTGTGATCCAGGAGCTGCAGCTGAAGCTGAGGGAGCACTGCTGTCAGGTCCAAGCCACTCAGAACTTCAGACCAGCACCTGGCACTGCTTGCTGCGCCCAGTTCTCGGGTACAACACACATGTACACATTTAGATATATCATAGATAGATATGTGTCTTTCTCCTGCTGCAACAGACATGTAAGAGCAGCCACAGTAACTCACTGCTTGTGTAGAGAATATGGTATGGTATGTTATACAGTAATGTCAAACTGGCTAATGTTATGTATATATTTGTGGGGGACATTAAATGGAATTTAAAACTGCCTATAATGCAAATATCTTAGGTATATTAGAGTGCATAAAGGCTTTCTGGAGGGCATCGATGCTGTATTTGACTTACAAATACACACAGATGTATGTTTGTGGTTTTCAAATGCAAATAATAACTTTTAGCAAATAACCTCTGAACTTAACCTTGTGTATTGAAGATTCACAGCTGTCTAATTAATCTTTTACACTGCATGTATTCATGCTTTTGAAATTATGTTTCTTGTGCTGTCTCCCAAAAATACACAATGTTCTTGTATTTTAGCTAAGTAAGTAAATACTGGCCACACAGAGTTGAAACTGTTAACATTCTTCTCATTTAATAAGATTAAGTTGATCAAAGATTTAGTTTTGCCAAAAGATCTGTGTATTTCTTTTTGAGTTGTATTGATGTGGGGCCACATTCACGAAGGCCTTGAGGCTGAAAGTTGCTCCAACTAGTCAAATCAAAAATAATGTAAATTCTACAAAGATACAGCATGTGTTGCTTTAAAGTATTTCTAGAAGAACATTCAAACAGAAGTTCTTGGTATTTAGAATTATTTAGGAGTGGTGGAGAGGATAGACATATGAATTGTCCAAAATATGTGTGATCTAATATAACTACCCACACAAAGATTGTTTGCAATAGTTAAATTAATGTTTGCCTAGTTTTATTTTGACTACTAGAAATATCATCAACCAATTCTAGTGGATGAATTCCCTAGCAACAAAGACTAGCCAACTATTGCTTTGAGCAGCTTTGTAAGTACTGTAGCATATTAGAGGAAATTAGATTTATAAGTACCTTTTAGAGGCTTACAGCAGACCTGCTTTATGAATCTAGGCTGACCTGTGTATTTCTTCCAGAGGACAACCAGTGGTACAGGGCTAAAGTGCTGGCCTATTCATCCGAGGAACGCGTTTGTATCGGCTACATTGATTTTGGCAACTCTGAGGAGGTGGAGCTCAGTCGCCTGCGGCCCCTCAGCGGCCCACTGCTGGCCGTGCCCATGCAGACTATCCCGTGTGCTCTAGCAGGTAATATCCCCACTGTCCAAGTCCTTTGAATGGTTAGAGGTTGTATTGAACAGTAGTATAGTTGTCTCCTGAAAGTCACCTTTAGGTTTCCTTGCATTACTGTATCTGCTTTAAACTCCTCCTGGCTAAGTTTCTTAAAAATGACTTGATACTCTCAGAGGGTGGAAAATGTCTTGACCTTTACATTTGAGTCTCCCTTTATGAGACCATTGGGGCTACAGATTGTAATGGCAATTGTTACTACTTTTTTTTTTTGATGAGCAATGTGTTTGAGAAAATGCTACAATTAGTGACTTTGCAAACTGGGAATCTGGAGGTGTACCTTGTCTGAAGGCGCTAAAACACCCTCACGCCATCTTAATGCTGTTTAGTCTTCCAGAGTGTCTTTAATAAAGGGCCATGATTTGTGAATAGGGTTGCAAAGGGGTGGAAAATTTCCGGTAAATTTCCGGAAAGTTTCTGGTAAATTTCCATGGGAAGTTAAGCTGGGGAATTTTGGAAATATTCAATTTGGAAACTTTCCATGGGAATTGAGGGTAATTTAATGGAAAGGTATCATATCCAAGCATAAATATTTGTTTTGTTATAAGCAGACATCCATCCAAAATAATACAATTAAAACAGATTTATTTGTAAGTAGAACTTTATCAAGTGTTAAATATTTTATTGAACAATCAATTCTTTCATTGAAGAACAAAAACATGAA